>NC_142932.1:8018330-8055830 GCF_046866305.1 Octopus bimaculoides | reverse complement strand
TATTGTATGTATCTATTCCCAGCCACCGATTGACAAATGGAGCAGCTGTTCGACAAAAGACACCGATGGAATAAGTATCAGGATTTACGAAAAAAGAAAAAACAAACTAAAAAAAAAAAAACCCTCATGAGTACTGGGGTCGATTCGTTCGACTAAAATTCTTCAAGGTTCTGCCCCAACATGACCGCAGTCTAATGATTGAAGCAAGTAAAAGAAAAAGAAAAAAAGAATACTCGTGTGGAACGATTGGATGAATGGTTAATGCATGTGTTGTGGGGGTGGGTTGCAGAGTGTCAGAGAGAAGGAGGTGGTGGTGAGACAGACGTGACGGATGTGCGTGGTGGAGAGGGGGGTGGTATGAAATAAGTGGCGCTGAAGAGCAGGGGATGTTGTAATAGGGAGAGAAATGCTAGAGTAAGAAGATAGTGTGGGCTGGAGGTCAGAGTCTCGGTATGTCCGTCTATTACGCATAAATACACGAACACACACGCGCGCACACACACACACACACACAAACACAGACACACACTCTCTATTTAGACAGACACACACTTACACTCATGCACGCATACACATACACACACGCACGAACACACTCTGTTTAGATTGACACATACATACGCACACACACTCATGCACGCACGCACGCACGAACACGCTTTGTTTACACATATATATACACACACACACAGACACATGCACAAACACATTCTCTAATGACACATGCACACAGGTGCACATAATACGCATGGCGGCATACACATACAAATCTACACACACTCGCATAAACACAGATGCGCACAAGTACACAAGTACACAAGTACACAAGTACACAAGCACACATGTTTGATTCTGCAAACAAGAAGACAACTCCAAATACTTACTCTTTTAATTGTTTCAGTCATTTGACTCTGGCCATGCTGGAGCACCGCCTTTAGTCGAACAAATCGACCCCAGGACTTATTCTTTGTAAGCCTAGTTCTTATTCTATCGGTTTCTTTCGCCGAACCGCTGCGTTACGGGAACGTAAACACACCAGCATCGGTTGTCAAGCGATGTTGGGGGGACAAACACAAACACATAAACACACACACACACACACACACACACACACACACACACACACACACACACACACACATATATATATTTTATTATATGTATTTATTTTCTCCTTGTAATAAATAACTCGGATAAAATAAATTGGTTAATAGATACCAGGGTAGCAAAGATCACAAAATAACTGATACATATATACGACGGGCTTCTTTCAGTTTCCGTCTACCAAATCCACTCACAAGGCTTTGGTCGGCCCGAGGCTATAGCAGAAGACACTTGCCCAAGGTGCCACACAGTGGGACTGAACTTGGAACCATGTGGTTCAAAGAAGAGTTCATATAATCTTTATTAACCAAAATTGCTGTACAAGATTGACTCAAGTGCCTAGAGTACGGTGAGGTCTAAGATGTGACTGCTATTGCAATTCGGTCGAGTGACCACGCACGTAGAGTCCCCTTCGTTAGTTCGAAATGGCTATCGTCATTTCGCTACTGTTTAATTTCAGCTGAATTTTGATCGAGTAGATTTATGATCAAAGGCATTATAGCCATGATCATCTCCTCATTTTGAGGGGTATATAAGGCAATATTATCTAATCTGTCATATTAGCAAAAAATAAAAAATTAAAAAATTAAAAAGTAAAAAAGCAATATAAGATAGCAGTTGGAGCTATCACATACAATAGAGGCTTTCCTTGCTGGCTTGAAATAAAATATTATTTTCTACTCTAGGCACAAGGCCCGAAATTTTTTGGGAGGGGACCAGTCGATTAGATCGACCCCAATACATAACAAGTACTTAATTTATCGACCTCGAAAGGATGAAAGGCTCGCCGCCTTACTTGAAATAAAATATTACTGATTTTATGGTCGATCGGCGTTACAAGCGAATCTTGAATCATTATATCATTTGCACTTAATTAGACATGTTGGTGGGGTACATTTACATTCATCTTTCTAAATACCGTAAAGAGAAACCGGAAGTTGAAATATTAGCTAATCATCCGGTCATTCAGTATACCTTTAACCTTATATCTATCTAACTAGTCTTGTTTCATTCTATTTACAACGTTAATACTCGTCTATGAAATAAAATATCTTTCGTGTCTACACCTCACCGTGTGAAATAACTTCTTTTGTGTTGTGTCATTGAACAAATGAAGTGTAATAAGGTAACTGCTAAAACTGGGTGTCTATAAGAAATCAGCACAATTTTTTTAATGATTAAATATCTAAGACAAGCACAAAGTATGTTTTTAGGGCGAGTCATAGTTAATTCTATTCTTTTCAAATTTTTGTACAAGGCCAGCAATTTTGGGAGGGGGATAAATCGATCACATCGAGCCCACTATCCAGCTGGTACTTATTTTATCGATCCCAAAATGATAAAAGCAAAGTAGACCTCGGAGAAATTTAAACTCGGAACGTAAATACGGATGAAATGTCGCTAAGCATTTCTTACGGTGTGCTAACGATTCTACTAGCTCGCCGCCTTAGTAAGAGTCAATTATATTAACTCCAATACATTATCAGTACCTTTAATAATCCTTTCTACTATAAGCACAAAGTCTAGAATTTTGTAGGAGATCGTTAATCGATTACATCGACCCTAGTGCTCAACTGGTACTTATTTCATCAACCTCGCAAGGATGGAAAGCAAAGTCAGCCTTGGCGGAGTTTGAACTCAGAACGTAAAGACGAGCGAAATGTCGCCAAACATTGTGCCCGGCGGGCTAACAATCCTGGCAGTTAATAAGGAATGACAAAGTTGATATGGAATGAATTTCAATTCAGAAAGTAAAGGGACTGAATTTTCATTTTTTAGTTTGGTCAGCGGAAAGGGGTTATGCCCTAAGCTTTTACGCGCCTTCATAGATTGATGGGACGAACGTGGTTAATGATTTTTATGAATACCAGCATGTCTATGGTTGCAGAAGAAAGAAAGAAACATGAGCTGGGAAGGAATTCCAGGAAGCCGACGTTGTGGAAAGGAAGAACTAGGTGTGGTACTTCTTGAGGGTCTGGTGGATGGATACAATAGAAATGTCAAGAGAAGAGAAAACTGAGTCGGGAGTGTCCGAGTGAAAGTGACACGGCATCAGTTTTTAGGAGGAAAGGACTCTGTAATGCGGTGGAAAACTGGAGGCAAAGAGAAGTGTCAGAATGTCTGTGGTAGGGGAGAGGCTAGAGTGTGATGGTGAGTGATTTCATGCTAACCATTTGGATAATCTTTTGCATGTGGTCAAAATATCAGTGTGTATAGTAGCATCACTGTCCTAGATCTGGAGATAGTAGTGCCTTGTGGCTCTTGTTTGTAGTGAGTTAATACTTGTTGAGGACTGAAGTATTTCCTGGTTGTGAAGTAAAAAAAAAAAAAAACTAGTATTTGTGATGCAATGTTTGTTATGTGAAGGATGTATATGTGCCGACGTTGTTCGTGGTGGGGAATTATTAATGATGGTGAGATCCACAATTTGTAGAGACCTCGAGGGTTTATATTTTCGGGATCTTTATAGGTGACTGGATTCAATAAACACCATTCGGTTACGGCATGAACGTACACATGCATGGCATAAGCTTTGAGACAAGCATATGACTACTGGCAGGATCAACCAGGTAGGAAAGATAAGTTTGTCATGACCCCAATGGAGGATGCTGCCGAGGTCTGAGGTCTTTCTTCATGAGGTTAGTGTAAATTTGGAGTAATGTGTCGAGGTGATATATGGGAGTAATGAAGAGTGGTATCAGCTGCAGAGACTGGGCATTGGGGGAGATGAATTTACTACTGAGAATAGCTGTTTAATATATCAAATAATTATTCTATCTATGCATTGAATATAAACGCGACTAATGGACATATCAAGGATATAAATAGTAAGAAGAAATAAAGCCAGTGGCTAGTGGGAATCCAAACCACATCGTCTGATAAGTAATACTTACATTTACACACAAGAGGGACAGAAAGCACCATGTTGAGTTTAATTATATCCTTCTACTTTGAGTACAAAGCTCCCTGAAGTCGATGTGTTTTATGTATCGCGTGTAGATATATATATACCAGCTATATTTTGAGGTTATTTCGGTTCTTTATACACTGTTTTAATAAACTATTGTCGTTATGACTTGTTTCGGATCGCCAGTACAAAAGAACCTAAGCTATACATTTCTGACTGACCATGTCTGATGAGTATGTAATTATTTTTTTGTAGGGAATATTGATTACTTATGATACCGTCCCATAGCAGAATTTATAATACAGTATAAATAGCATGCCTATTCTACTAGATTATGAGTGTCCTTTTTTTATATCTGACTTAGAAACTTGATTGAATAACTCTTTCTCTTCTCTGTATGAATGTGTGTGTGTGTGTGTGTGTGTGTGTGTGTGTGTGTGTGTGTGTGTGTGTGTTAACTATTCTTTTTCCTGCAGATAGTGCCTCGGAGTATTTGATTTTCGAAAGAATTCTGTTTTTTTACCCAAATCTGTGTACAGTATTGTACATTTAATGATACACTTATAGCAAATTTCAGCAAGAATGGTGAAGTCTAGGCTTTGCTGATGACATAGAAATAAACCAAAACATGTCGGAAATTGTCTCCCATATTTGTAAAAAAATTAAATAAATGTTAGTCATTGACTGATATTCTCTCTCTTCACCATTTTTGCATTCTCCCAGAATGAAATATACTGACACAAACTGGGCTGTTTATTTCCTTATTCAGACTATATTTTCATGTTTTCTCAACAATTGTATTTAATTTAGTTCTGCTTTGTTGTATGTTTCAGGAAAAAATGTGTGACAAGAAATTCGAGATTCCTGTATGGGTGAATGGAACCGAAAAATGGTTGTCAGGGATTTCTAAAAGAACTACTTGTGATGACATTATTTACGCTTTGCTAAACCATGAACATCTTCACGAAACAGAAAATACTGATTCATTCGCTATTTACGAATGCTGGAAAGGCACGGAGAAATACTTGCAAGGACGTACAAAACTTCTCCGTGTTTGGAAGAACAGGGCCGCTGATCGAAGCAACGTAAAGTTTATAATGCGTGAACTGGACGACATTGCTCAATCGAGTGAATATTCAGCAACGAAGCGTCGGTATCGGAGATGGCGCCATCAAAGGCGCTATGAACATAACTTCGATAGAAGTCTGTGCAATGGAGAAACACATGGAAGCTGTTGCTCTTACAAACAAAGGTTTGACAGTCACGACAGCCATAACAGTTATTTTAACGGCGAGCTTCGGTGTGATTTTATGAGTAGTAACACGCTGGACCACAATAAATTGCGACGCCTGCATAAAATCATTAAACTTGTCATGAATCAGGAGAAGAAAATCAAATCATTAGCTAATCGTATCGAAGAAACAGAATTGTTAATAGAAAAATACGAAGATAAAATCCATTTCCACCGCATGCAAAAGAAAGGCGTCAACTATGTTCAAAGATCTTTGCTTCTAGACAGTACCAGTACCAGTGAGGATTCTTTGGACGATTTTCTGTCTAAAGCTAATTTACACTTGCTAGAAGATTACGTTGAATTGCGTGACAGATTGATTGCAGTTTGTGAATTACTAGCAGCAGAAGAAGACACGATAGACCAACTATCATCACTCATAAAAAAGCATGGTGTCCATGTGAACGAGGTTCTCTCAGATTTAAATAGAAAAGAATTTGATTCGTCATCTTCTGAAACGGGGATTACAGAAAAAGCAAAACAAGATAAAATATCTTTTAATAATATTTTTGAAACTTCTCCGAATGGAAGCGAATGTCATTTATTATCACACGATGGTGAAAATGTTGGGGTAATTCCTGACAGTTTGTCTTCTACAGAGGGACTTGATGAAGGTGAAAAATCGGAATTAGAGGCTCTTAGGATTCAGTTTAACCGAGTAATGACTGTAAGCGTAATCCAGAATATAACTATGGATCAACTGAACCGGGAATTACAAAGGTATAATAAATTGCAAAATGAGAAATCAGATTTGATTCATAGTCTTGAAAAAGAAGTGTTAACAGCTGAATTGGGTTCAGTTAATAACCAAAACTGTGAAATGTCAAAATGTATTACAAATGAGGAGTCAAAACACAGGATCGACAATATCTATTCTAACGAAAACAATTTTTCTCAACAAATAGATGATGACGGTTTTATAATTTCTGATGTTAATACACAAAACACATCCGAATTACCTAAAATTTCAAAAATTATACCAACTTCTAATAAAAAATTGATACCGACTACTAATAACAATTTGAAAGACGTTAATAAAATAGATTCAAAAAATATTGCTAATAATCGGGAATGTGGTGTTAATATTGAAAGTTCCAGTACCCATGATTCAAGCCCTAATTCTGTGTTAAAAGACTCAAATATAAAGAACTTAGATAATCCCAAGGTCGGTATTGCTGGAGGAGCTCCGAAATCCCAATTTGTACGAACAAAAAGTATGCGTGATTGGACAAGGTTACCGAAAGAGAATGTCTATCAACAAATAAAGAATGTTTGTAGCAAGAAGTTTAATGATGAAGAAACGGATAACAATAAACTTCTCACACAACAACAGCAGCAGCAACAACAATTGGCCCAACAACATCATCATTTTTACCAACATCAGCAATATAAAAAACAGCAACATCAACAACAGGAAAATAAACAGCAGCAGCAACACCAGCAGCAGCTGCAGCAACAACCAGAAGAGCAGCAACAACAGCAAAAGCAGCAAGAAAATACACACATTTCATATCCACAAACGCAGTCACCACTGCCATCACCGTCACCACCATCATTGACATCTACGCCACCATCTCCCTTACTGAAACAGCATCAACACCACCAACAAAAGCAACATCATCATCATAATCATCAGCAACAACAACAACAACAACAACAACGACAACAACAACAACAACAACAACAACTGCAGCAGCAGCAACAACAACTTCAACAAAAACCACCATCTCCACTACCAACACAACAATCGTCACAACAACAACAACAACAATTACAACAAAAACCACCGTCACCACGACCAGCAGCACCACCACAACCATCTCAACAACAACTACAACCACAAAGACTGCAAGAAAAACCACCGTTGCCAGGACCTGCTCCAAAACTATCACCACAGCAAAAACCACAACACCACCTACAACAACAATTGGTCACTTTAGAGCAATCTAAGCAGCAAAGCAAGCTGCAGATGATAACAAACAGTCTGAAGGGAGCCGTTAAAAACAGAAGTCCAATACTGAAATTGGATAAATCAGACGACACTGATTCTACATCCGATACAGGTCTAGGTTCGATAACCAGTGACGACTTCTCAAACACCCATATCGAAACACTCGTATGATAAAAATTTCTTTCTTAAGTAAGAGATCTAAGAGTTTGTACCGGGCAGTGATCAAGTACAGTGTCCTTCGAGAAAATATGAGCTCCTTACTTCCAAGAGAATATGAGGGAAGCAAGCAAACCAATTCGGCTTATAACTGGGCATTAAAATTCTGTTATGTATTGCGCTTAACTTACCGAGAACTTTTAATCCCATTTAAAGTATCATATATATATATATATATATATATATATATATATATATATATATATATATATATGTATATATATATATATATATATATATATATATATATATATATATATATATATATATGTAACGTACTCATTTTAAGTACTTATGCATAAGCCTCAGTGTCATTTGCAAAACAGGAAGTGTACATAATCTGTTATATCGATAATATGGTGTTGATGCACCTTCGGAAGGAGAGAATAAAATTTAATGCAAGCCCTACAATGAATTAAAGTGTGTCGAATGGTGCAGTTAGGCATAGAAGCTGATACGCTGCTTTGCTGTGCCAAAGCCATCACCAAAGTAAAAAATACGTGAAAATCTTAACTTGTGTCTCAATCTTGTTATTCTTTTTCTTACTGTGATATAATCATTGTTTACCTGTGTTAATTATGTAATTTTTTTAAATGGCTGAGTTGCAAAGGCAAAAAAGTTTCATTGATTTTGTTTCAAGAAAGCATAGTTGTTAGAGTAACCGCCTTTGTTTGAGATTTAAGAGGTTTCGAATATCCCCACATCAGTGAGCTTGAAGCAGCCGTTTAAAAACAGGTATAACTCGCACAATCTTTTGAAGAAAATAAAAAAAAACCGTAATTTTCTTTATAACTTTTGGTTTTGTTCCGGAGCTTTGTTCCGACTATATGCTTGGCGGTACATCGCAACTACTCGAAAAGGTCAAAATATTTCGCCGCAACCGAAACAGTCTTCCCATGCAGGTACAACGGATGTGAATGGTATTTATTGCCGTGTTTTACAATAATTTATTACACTATTCAGAAATAAAATATAGTAAAACCGTTAAGTTTGATAACTATTTTGTACTTTGTATGATTTCTGCAGAAAACTGTTAAAAAAACGGCTCAAATCCATAATTGCATTAATGTATTCTCGTGTTAATGCAATTATTACAACTACATAAATATCAAAGAAATGGTATGTGATATTGAATATCTATACATAAAATAATAGTTTCAACGATGAGCATTATACAAAAAAATTATCTGTCAAGTAACTAATTAAGCAAGTATAGTTTTCATTTTAAAATGACATCATTCATCATTTGTTTAACTCATTTCAATACATGTATTTTTATTCATAAAAATATTGACTACAATTTTACTTGACCATCGTTTATTAATGAGAATGCTAGTTACCGAGAAAATTATCTTTAATGTAGCAGATATAGAAAGGTATTTTCAGTAGTTCTAACAATTGTGGCATCTCTTCCATTACTTTGTACCCATCACTACAATGCTTCTACGTCATATGGTACATTTTCAACAAGATACCAACTTAATTCTTCACCATCTTTATGAATAGATTTAAAATTCAGATAATTAAATCCACAACGGTTACTTTGGAAATAAAGCTGATCTGTGCTACAATCTTCTCATTAAGTAAGTTATGTGTGATGTTTCTAGTAAGGTTTTCAGTAATTCGTTGGTTATAATCTTTTGATCATCATTCAAATATGAAAGTTGTTTATCACAAGGATCTAATAACAAGATTATTATTGGCACTGAATGTCTCATCCACGTTTCTATTGGTTGAAATATGAAATTCAGTTGATGGCTAATGATCCTGAATTGATGTCACCAGTTTTCAGGCAGTTATTGAACAGGACAAACTACAATTAGATAAATTTCTGAAGAAGATTCTTCTTGTTCTCAGTAAATGTGAGCTGTCGTGTCACTCAAGAGAACGAGCACACTACAGGTTATTGTATCCTATTATTTGTATTTACGAATATTTGAATCGGTTTTGTTGCATCTGTTAATCCACTATGATGTCAGCGTTAATTTGTCACTGCTGAGGCAGAATATGTAAGTTCCATATGCTGAATTAATCTTCGTTCTCTTCATCAGGTTCTTCTCTTTTCTCTTGTCGGTTTGGCCGTGTGCTTAAAATCACCAATACGTCTCTGTAATTTGGTCACAAATGTTGATAAAACGGCGACTAAAAAAAACAAAAAAAACGAAAGAAGTGTAAAACAAAGAAACCGTCAGAGTTCAAAAGTGTGATCGGTTCACTGGTTTCATTTTCAGTACCCTTCATTTTTCGGGCATAGGCAAAAGACGCAGGCCAAATTCTTTGACAAATTCTATCAGTTTGGGACCTTGTTTTATCCAGTGTGTCACTCTGGCATCGATCCCATAATTGGTGTTTTAGCTTTCATGTGCAAAGAATCGTTAGTATGATGCCCAGTTAAAATGATGTAACTATTATGCGTCAGTTGTGATTGCAATAAAAGGTACAGAAGATAACACTTCTATCAACCCCAGTTTCACTTCCATATTTCGTAGCAATCACACTAGATGGTGTGAGATAATAAGAATCGTTAGCACGTCGGGCGAAATGAATAACGGCATTTCATCTGTCTTCGTGTTCTGAATTCAAATTCCGTCAAGGCCGACATTACCTTTCATCCATTCGGGATCAATAATATAACTTACCAGTTGATTACTGGGGTCGATGTAATCGACTTACGCCTTACCCCAAAATTACTGGCCATGTGCCAACATTAAAAATCAATATAGCATACATACTATGATGTAATAACACTGGCAAAAATACTGTCAAATATGTAAGACTGGTGTTCAGTTGTATCGAACAGACCGCTAGCCAATGATTATTCACAGGCGCGATTCCGCTACTGCTTGACACGGGGTTTTTAGCCTGCTGCGTTTCTGCCTTGGATCAAATCGACTCTCTTTAGACAACCTGGTCCTAATGAGCTCCCTCGCCAGGGAGACATCCGATCGTTTAGCGTAGACATCTGATCGCCGCAGAAAACCGATTCCTATCTTCAAACCAGCCAAGCCTCCGAGTGGCTAGATTATAGGAGCACGTCACAGATCCCAGTGATTTTAAATTATTCTATGTCTACTCTGGCCTAACATTAGTTAGGTTGGTCCACATTGTTTCACGTTACTCGTTTACCTTTTTATTACGTCGTGTCAATTAATTTCATGTCAAATGTTTATAAAAATAACCAAACGGATGACAGGAGGCCGCAACTCCAGACATTTAAATGTAGTTTCTTAACCATAATATCGCAATATTAACGTTATCTCATTTACACTATTATTTTGTTTTATACAAGCAGCGAACACTAATACAAAGAGAAAGAAATCTTACAATTATAAATTATCTTTAACCGTAATTACAAAAAAAATAAAAAAAGAAACAAATTCGCTAATTGCTGATTGTGTTGAATCTCTCACATAACAAATTACATTTACATTTAATCACAGGCAAAACAAATTCATACACATGATATAAAAAATGTCAAAAAAGAATGTGGTACAAAGTAAAAAGAGTATATATATATATATATATATATATATATATATATACACACAATATTGAGGTCATTTATCGATGTTAATTTATTACATTTAAAAAACAGAAATGGGGAGTCAATTCTATGGCAAAAGACTGGAGAAGATGTTAGCGGTTCCTATCTCGTTTCCAGTATTGTGCTGTGATCATCGCCAAGACATTTAACACTTAACAGCCTACCAACTCCACTTAATTGAATTTCTTGTAGTTTACCTTCCTAACTGAGTAGATCTATGATCTATGATCTATGATCTATGATCTATGATCTATGATCTATGATCTATGATCTATGATCAAAAACATTCCAATCGTGATCATCCTCTCGTTTACTCTAATATATTGTGACCCGAAGCACATTATCCAAAGTCTTCCATTTTTTAGTCAGTAGAGAGTGATATTAGAAAGAGTTAACTTCTATTTTTAGCAAGTTGAGCAACCACACTCACGCTCCCTTGTTGGTTCTGGAATTCTACGTTATTGTTTAACTCTGGAATATAGCTCTGATCACCATTTAATCTTCCAGCGACTACATTGTTTAATGTGTCCTCCTTTAGTCAAGACGGTAGGGTGTCGCTAAGGGAAATTTAGCTGCTATTCCTAACAAGTCTAATGACCACCAGAGGCTCACTCGTTGGCACCTCTGAATTGTAAGCAGGTATAATTCGTGACTGTAATCAGTGCTAGAAATATGGGATTGAGTGGCAGGGACGTTTTTATCTTTTTCCTTATCTTTTTTTACCTGTTTCAGTTATTACACTGCAGCCATGGTAGGGCACCGGCAGTACTTATTCTTTTTTAAGCCTGGTAATTATTCTATCGGTGTCAATTATTCTATCGGTTGTCAAGCTGTGGTGATGGTGGTCGGGGGGAACAAACACAGACACAAAGACACACACATACAAACGTATATATATATATATATATATATATATATGACGGGGCTTGTTTTAGTTTTCGTCTATCAAATTTGCTCACCAGGCTTTGGTTTTCCGAGGCTATAAAAAAATTCACTAGCCCATGGTACCACACAGTGGGATTAAACCCAAAACTGTGTAGTTGGGATGCAAGCTTCTTACCACTCAGCTACGCCTTGTTAGCATTCTGTCATTCTGTGCAAGAGACACCGAACTAAGGAGTGCTTTGGTTTGCAGGCGTAGGAATACAGAATTGGGAGGAAACATTCGTTAGCGTGCAATATTGAATTTAACTCTTTCAATATAAGATTTATTTCTCGTCTTTAACGCTACGGAAATCAGCCGCAAGAAGTAGGTCCTTGTAACTGGGAAAACATTCTAAAAATGTTATCGAATCTCGCTGATATCCTGAAGCGAAGTTTTTAATTTAGTTTATAAATCTAACAGATCATCGACACTGTCTTTCTATCGCACTTTTTGTAATAAACTGTCAACTTGTTGTCTTTAATAGGAAAACGAGGGGAAAAAATAAAATGAACTTTTTTTGAAATATGAATTTTAATTATGAAATGTTATGAAATTTATTTTGAGAAATATTCATTTTGATTTTTATTGCAAAGTTTGTCACGAACTGACTCTGATGAAACTTCATGCTAAAACATTAAAGAAACTTCATGCTAAAACATTAAAGAAAAGGACAAAATATATTCTTGGAAAAAATTGTGGAAATTATGGAACTCAACAACGTCGATGCTAAAAGGTTATGCTTAAGTAATCAGTTTAATCACCGTTTGTCGCTGGGAGTTGTGGAGTTCTCCTGTGATCCAGGTGGTAGCAGGATTGGTTGGTTGGCTGGTTTCAGAATGGGAGTTCTAGTAGTCGATCTTTTATTATGATGGGGTGTCTATTAATATGTTACTGGTGAGTTCACCTGGGTCGATGCCACACTCCGAGTGGAAATGTAGCAGAATTGCAGTCGATATAATCGACTGTACCTTTCTTTCAAATTTCAGGCCTTATGCTTTTGTTAGATGCTATTATACATTGTACAGTGATAAATACTAATACAATTTATGAAACTACGTTTCTTTATTGATTGCAAACAAATGTAAAAAGTAATTTTAACTACAATGGATTTGGAAACTAAATGTTATATCATATAAATTTGTCATTGGTTTTCTTTAAATGTTAGTTCGCAACTGACATCTACTATGAAACTTTGTTGAAAAAAAAAAAACGAAAAGAAAAAAATGTGTAGATAGGAAGCTTATTGACCAGTACATTTCACGATATATTTCAGATAGTCATTATCACAGTCGCTTCTGGATTTGTACACAATAATGTCGGCCTTCGAGTCCAGGCCGTCGTATTCAGACCATAACTTGTTGGCAACTTGTAACAGTCACGTATTAGCATGAGTACAGTTTTCATACCTCAATAATTGAAGAGTTACAAACGGGACTAAATCTGAAACAGCAGCAGTTTTCTTTTGTCAAATATTAATTTGTGATCGCTTTTACATATGAAAAACGATCCCAGACAAGGCTAACGGTCGGACATATCACGTACTATATTTTAAAGGGAAAAATGTTGAAAAATATCTAGTATCAGCGCAAAAATTTCAGATGTGGAAGAATGGAATAGGTGGTCAGTTATACTGACCCCAGTACTCGAATGCTGGTTTATTTAATCCATCATGGCGAGATATGAACTCACAACATGAAGAGACGTTAATAAATGTTGCTATTATACACTGTATACATTACCTCCTGTACTTCGCCATTTTGCAATATATAACTTGTTTAACAAAGCATTGGTATTTGTGCAAATAAATGACATCATACAACAATATGCTATATTATACAACAAAATCAAGGAAGCGAGATGGAGGAAGCGTTTATATGCCGGCAAAAATGCTTCGCGGTATTTCGTCCGTCTCTACATTCTGAGTTCAAAATCCACCGAGGTCGACTTTTCCTTTCATCTAATTTGGTGTCGATAAAGTAAATACCAGTTCAGCACTGGGTCGATGTGATCGACATAACACCTTCCCCGAAATTGCTGAACTTGTGTCAAACTTTGAAGGCAATATTATACTAAACAATATAGCCATAGATTTTTAGTCAACATTCTATGTAAGACAGGTACAAACAAATTGTCTTTAGTATTGTAGTATAGTATTGTTGGCACTCCGTCGCTTACGACGTCGAAGGTTCCAGTTGATCCGATCAACGAAACAGCCTGCTCGTGAAATTAACGTGCAAGTGGCTGAGCACTCCACAGACACGTGTGCCCTTAACGTAGTTCTCGGGGATATTCAGCGTGACACAGTGTGACAAGGCTGACCCTTTGAACTACAGGCACAACAGAAACAGGAAGTAAGAGAAAGTTGTGGTGTAAGAGTACAGCAGATTGCTGTGCATAAAATGCAAAATATTTTATTTTTTTGTAGATTAGGTAGGCATAATTCGCCGCTGCCTTTCAATCTCAGTTTTTAAGCTATGCATAGTACTGCTGTAGTATATGTGCTGCGTACGCTCCTACAACTCCGTTTTCTTTACGTGCTGCATAGGCAGAAGTAAATCTGCCTTCATCGGTAGAGTGGGAAAACCTGGAATTTGGGAGACGTATTTTTTGCACATATGTCTATGTGACCACGCAGTGGGATCCGTCTAGTACTGGGGTCTCGTATTTGTTGTCGGTGAATGGTCAGTCTATTTCTTAGAATAAGCTTTGTTTGCCCCATGTAATCTTCATTACATCCTTGACTTTTGATAGCATATATCAAGTTCCTTGGAGAACATGTAAAGTGATTTTTTACGGTAAAAGTCTGCCCTGATTTGAATTTGTATGTTGTGTCTTCAATAAGGTTGATGCAGGAACCGCAACTGGGGCGGCCACATGTTTTGACTGTTGGTGTAGGAATTGTGGATGGTAATTTAGCACTTGTGAAGAATTTTTTGAGGGATTTTGATTGCCATTTACTTTTGATTATTTTGTGTATTTCGAATGCGTGTTTCATTCTTGGGTCTTGTTTTAGTAATGGGATGTTCTGGTGGATAATATTGTAAACCCTGTGTTTCTTGGGTTGGGTATTGTAATAAAGGGTAGATTATTGGGTGTATCTGGAGCGTTTTTCGTAGCTCTTCGATATTTATTGCTTTGGCACGCTCTATTCCGTTGATTGTTAGCATTAATAAACTGTCTTGATTATAACTAAACATGTTCACTCAACCGTGTCGGCCTTCTTTTTAGGCGCAAAATATACTGTCATTTGAAACTAATGCATAGACGTAGCGGTAAACGTGCAAAAAGTTATAAAACATAACCATGTGTTTATTCTCTACAAGCACTTGACAGAAAACATTCAGAGCATTGGTTTCTTGGATTTGTCCAGTCACCCGTGTCAACCTTAACTTATACGACGCCAAACATCGTCACTTGATACTAACACACGGACGTAGCGGGGAGCCTACAAAAATTTCTAAGACCAGTCATGTGACTATCCTCTAATAATCAAATCCTATTCAAAACATATACTAATTTGAGCCATGAACTTCCCATAAAAACAGGGCAAATTTCAAACACTAGTCAGAAGCAAGACAGCTGCGACATAAGCCACGTCTTTCTATTTGAACTTTTTGAAAATCAGTGTAAACTGTGAAACCGGTTGAAGCTTCAGATATTTTAGTAAAATGTATTTTAACTATTCTCATTGCATTTTCCTCTATTTTCCCTACACACACACACACACACACACACACACACACACACACACACACACACACACACACACACACACAAACACACACACACACACACACACACATATGTATATATACACACACACACACAAGCACACATGTAAACGACATCTTTGTACAGTTCTTCTCTATCAAATCCACTCACAAGGGTTTGGTTGGCCCGGTGCTGTAGTAGAAGACACTTTCTTAAGGTGCCACGTAGCAGCACTGAATCCAAGACCACATGAATCGCACACACGCAGGCAGGCAGGCACGAACGAACGCCCAGATGCGTGCATGCACACACACACACACACACACACACACACACACACACACACACACACACACACACACACACACACACACACACACACACACACACAAGCATTAATAATAAGAGAAAGCTAACGAGGAATATCTAGCAAAAACGACGAAATACTTTAACTTGTCATGGAAAATGGTGGTTGTATATGGAAAGACTACTATAAGATGGATGTTATTACATATTTAAGAGAAAAAGGACACATTCTTAGAGTTTAACAACTCTTAAGAATGGTACTATCACAGAACTTGCTAACAATTAAAAGAGATTTTGCTTGGATCGAGATAGGAAGAGAAAGCGGGAAATGGATATGTGCAATGTAACTATCAATGAAAAATTTCGAGTAGAGAACATTTATGAGGACGAATCGCACGGAAAGATAAGAATTCCTGTAAAACATAAAAGAGGAAAAATATTGCCTCAGGTACCGTTTAGATAGTAAATAGCATCAGCACTGAAGTTCTGGAGGTATTAGTATTCTAGAAAGTCCTTCGGTTGGATAGAGTTTCTGAGTTGATAGGAGAGAAATTGTATGTAAAATTCCCATGGATCTCTCAAAAGTCTGTAACTATGTTTAAGAAAACAAACAAAAACATAAATATTTTACGAAGAAAACCAGAAGACAAATGGGAGATGGCCTCATTATAAATGTGTGTGTGTTTGTGTGTATGTGTGTGTGTGTGTGTGTGTGTGTGTGTGTGTGTGTGTGTGTGTGTGTGTGTGTGTGTGTGTGTACAAAAAAACTCCAAAGAAACAAACAAAAGAACCCAAAACAGAAAGACTGAAAGTGGGAAAAATAATCAGCTCACTCAATTCAATAAAGGATGTGGGGAATAGCGAACGTAGAATCTTGTAAATTATTGAAAAGATAGGCATTTACAAGGCTGCTAAAAATTAGAAGTCATATAATGGTATGAGAAGAACAAGAGAATCTGTCATACATACTGCGTGGGTGGCAAGAAATAGAAGCCATTATTTACATTTTAAAGAAATATAGAAAACTAGCACAGCTAGATTATAACCAGAAAGAACGTGCGAAGTTGGCCAACGTTTTTCTTAGCAAGTTCTGTAATAAATATTGTATCCTCGTAATGACAAATAATGCGATTGCAAAGTAAGGTCAGCAGATAAAAATGATGCAGTTAAGTTGCTAAGTTGCTATGGAACACCTTTTCACTGAGAGACAAAGAAAGTAACATAAACCAGGTGATGAGATAAAATGTCAATAGAAAATGAGATAAGACAGGACTGAGTAACTGATGTTCTACAGCATGGTATGATTTCAAGGAGAAGGCGTATCAGGAAAAAATAAAATATAGAATACCACGAATTGCGTGAAGAATTCATGAAATTCAGCTAAATAAATAAGAACATATAAAACATTTCTCCAGTACCGATGGCAATATTGATGGAAATATTGTGGATATCGGCAATATTTATATAAGAATAGAGATGATAGTTAATTTAGAATTTGCATATGCATTTGTGTGTAGTTGGATATCTTTGCAAAAATTTGAAGCAGAATATCAATCATAACTATAGAAATCTTAATGTACAGTGAAGTGCAGTCAGTTAGTTGTTACTCGCGATCAGGTATTGTTTGGTTACGTTAACTATGCTTTTGCTAATAGTTTTAAGCGTCTATGTTGTCACGAGCAGTTATAGACATCCTCTCGGCTATCCCATCCTTGACTCACTTAAGCTTTCGGAATGTGATAGTTGAAAGGAAAAGAGGACTGCAACAGCACCCGGATAGTATTTATTTACAGCTGCGTAACCTGGAGCAACGTTAAGTGCCTTCCTGAAGAGCACAAGGGAAACGCAGCAGGTAAAATACTTCGTGTCTTGCAATAGTTGAATTGCACCCACGAGTAGTAGTCGTGGAGCAACACACTTGTTGAGACAGAAGCATCAACCTCTCCCTCCCTCATTCTTACATAATCTTTCGCTTTTATATTTTCGTTACTGTTGATTCAAGGACTTAATAATCTTTATTTATTTTACAGATTTTAAAAATCCTCATTATTAAGATAAATATTTGTCTTTCAACTGAAGAGAAGTGAAAAATAAATTAAAGAAAAAACTGGGTTCGAAAATGAGTTGCATGTAGGAAAAACAACATTATTCAATAAAGAATGATGAATGAGAGTGTGCAGGATTATAAATTTACTGCTGGCACAGATTACTAGTTGCTGAAAACACTTAAGCATGTATTTCTTTCTCTCTCTCTCTCTCTCTCTCTCTCTCTCTCTCTCTCTCTCTCTCTCTCTCGCTCTCTTGTTTCAGCTTACCCTTTTTCTATGGTAATCCTCAAAGGATTTCAAAAAGAAGAGATTGAGAGAAGTACGATTTATCTTAGATTATTGATTAACATTATTCGAAAAAACAACAACAACAAAAAAGCAACAAAAACAAAACAAAAATAAAACACCAATGGTTTTTTAATATATTATATTTTATCATTTTCTATGCTGGAGAACTGCCTTGAAGAGTTTAATAGAACAAATCGACCCCAGTACTTATTTTTGCTTAAAGTCTGCTCCTTATTCTATTGATCTCTTTTGCCGAGTCACCAAGTTATAGAGATATAACCAAACCAACACTGGTTGTCAAGTGCTGTGTGTAGGGAAAAATATACATATATACACGAAAGACAAACATGCTCTCCCTTATACAAAGATAATTTACAAGCTTCCACATAATTTTCTTCCCTTAAATTCACT
This sequence comes from Octopus bimaculoides, assembly GCF_046866305.1. Taxonomy (NCBI): domain Eukaryota; kingdom Metazoa; phylum Mollusca; class Cephalopoda; order Octopoda; family Octopodidae; genus Octopus; species Octopus bimaculoides. Next base: position 8,037,127 of record NC_142932.1, on the reverse strand, counting down.
CACATGCGAATTGTGGAAGACAGTCGTTCAAAGTACCGTGCATTGGGACCGAACACCAAAGTACCGTGCATTGGGATCGAACCCGAAACTATGCGGCAGCAAAGCGAGCTTCTAGCTTCTTAACCACACATCCATGCCTACGTCTATAAAAAAAACACATAGACAAATACATAACCAAAACACCAGGTCTAACGTATACCGAAAATAACACTAACACGCTTCACACACATACTACGTAAAGCACTTTAAATACAGTGAAAATAACAATACCAAAAGAAACCACAGCACATACCCAAGGCCAGCAGAGCTGTGCTCGCCAGTGCAGTGAAAGCACAGTGGCTGGACGTGTTCTTCGCTGCTTTGACCTGCCAGCAGCCGAAGACACAGAAACATTAATACGACGCAGCAGGACAACTGAAAAATAACTCTCAAAGACTGGAACATCTACAATTTCTTGTGAGTATTTTGAACTTCCCTCAAAATAAGTTAAGAAACTTACATACAGTTTTCGAACACATAAACGATCAACTTTAAAACCTTTAATATCTACAACTTCTGTGAGTACCTGTCCTTTCCTTTCCTCCTGAGTATTCAGAAATGTAAACATCCCCTTTATTCCATTAACACTACACTTTTCCCCGTTCGAACCGACAAAAGATCATCACCAGTAAATTTTAAAAACTTAAATCTACAAATCTCTGTAAAAATTTTACTATCTTTTTCTTTCCGTCCCTCTCTTCCTAAGTATTCGAAAATGTAAACATCTTTTTTATTGCAAAAAGACTACAGTCTTCTTTGAACGGACATACAAACGAACATCTCTAAAAAAAATTAGAAACGTTAATATTTCCAATTTTGTGTGAACATTTTATCTTTCCTTTTTTCCTGACTACCCGAATATGTAAACATACCTTTTATTGTAATAAAACAATTAAATGCACGAAAAAACCCCTAAAATTAGGGAGGTACCTGCCAATGTATACATACTGCACAACTATAAAAACTGTAAACCACAGCAAAACGTTTAAAAAGAAAAGAAAAATTCCAAAAGAAGAAGAACTTCAGAAATTCAAAAATTCAACAATGTGAACATCTCTTCCTCCTACTATTCCCAGAGGCTGGAATATCTACAATTTCCTGTGAATATTTCAAATCTCTCTCAAAAAACGATCAGTTAAAAAAAACTCTAATATCTACAACTTCTGTGAATACCTATCCTTTCCTTTCTACCTTAGTATTTGAAAATGTAAACATCCCTTTCATAGCAACAACACTACTGTATTCTCTAACTGGATAGACAAACTAACATATCAAGAAAACTTAAAAACTTTAATATATTAAATTTTGTATGAAATTTATCCCCGATAAATATGTAAACAGCTTTTATTGCAAATATGTAAACAACTTTTATTGCAAAAACACAATTGAATTCAGAAACTAAAACACACACTCACACACACACACACACACACACACACACACACACACACACACACACACACACACACACACACACACACACACACACACACAGACACACACACACACACTATTGTTTTCTCTACCAGTAATTACAAATAGAACAGGTTAAATTGCTTCTTCTCAAGGGTAAGGTCAGCGCTCCCAGTGGTCGCTGGTAGTAGTAAACAGATATGACTTCTGCTGACCCAAAGGGTGCAAAGATTCTTTTGTCTCTATAGCTGACCTCCCCACCAACAGCCGAATCTATTTATAGACCTGTAGAATTTGATCCATTCCCCAAGCTGCTACTTCACCGCCATTTCTTTCAAAAATCACATATTTATGATTAGCTCAAGTACAAAACAAAAGTTGAAAATAAACAACATTTAACAAAATCTCTTAATAATAAATAGAAATAGTAACGAGGATAATAACAGCGGTAGTGGTGGTGATGGCGATGATGATGAAAATAAAATTAATAATAATATGCTGCAACTGCTAATGCTACAAATACTACAACTACTACTATTCTGAGAGCACAGGAATCTGAGCCCCGAACAATAATACTAGTGTTATGAGTGATGATGATGATAATGATGATGATGATGATGATGATGATAATAATAATAATAATAATATGCTGCAACTGCTAATGCTACAAATACTACAACTACTACTATTCTGAGAGCACAGGAATCTGAGCCCCGAACAATAATACTAGTGATATGAGTGATGATGATGATAATGATGATGATGATGATGATGATGATGATGATAATAATAATAATGATAATAGTAATAATAATTCAGACAAATACATAACAAAAACACCAGGACTTACAAATATATATAACATACAGAAAATTGCACTACTGGGTACTGCACACATTCTACGCAAAACACTTTCAATACAGTAAACATAAGAGCACCACAGCAAACCACAGCACATACCCAAGGCGCACAGAGCTGCGCTCGGTAGTGAAGTGAAAGTACGTTATAAAAATAAAACTACTGAATAATAATAATAATAATAATAATCTTTTCTACTCTAGGCACAAGGCCCGAAATTTTGGGGAAGTGGAGCCAGTCGATCAGATCGTCTCCAGTACGCAACTGGTACTTAATTTATCGACCCCGAAAGGATGAAAGGCAAAGTTGACCTCGGCGGAATTTGAACCCAGAACGTTAAGACAGACGAAATACCGCTAAGCATTTCGCCCAGCTTGTTAATGTTTCTGCCAAATAATGATTTCTTTGATAATAATAGTGTCAAACTTTGGCACAGAGCAAGTAATGTTTGAAAGCAGGGGCTAGTCGATTACATCGAATCCACTACTTGACTGCTACTTATTTTATCGACTTCGAAAGGATGAAAGTCAACCTTAATAATAATAATAATAATAATAATAATAAAAAAAAGAAATGGAACAAAATAGTAAGTACATATATTGAATAATTACGCATACACTTGAACGTGTACACAATGATATATACGTTTTGATACCCATAGAACTACACATGCATCTTAATGTTTACAGAACTACGTAAAAATCACAGGACACACTTACGGATACGAAAACACATATCACAAACGAAGCAAAACCAAAACTTTTTTTCTTTCTTCTTTGTTTATTTTCATTTTGTGAACAAATACAGACAGTGAACCATTCATAAGTTTAAAACGCCACACACACACAAAAATACACTATGCCTGGAGATAAATCTATCAACAAAAAAATACAGATGAATACCGATCTGCTAGCCTTAAAAAACTACGCTACGAGCAATGTTTACATGCTGAGAACTCGGTGACGGTGTTGTCTCAAAAAACTGACCCTAAACAGACAAATCCGTCCCCGAATGTCAACGCCAAAGCTCGTCATGCCTCAATGATAACAAGGCAGATCACAAACCAGAGTGGTTATCGACCGAATCACAAAGGGCCACTCACTCGAAATAGATCTGCTAGCCTTAAGAAGCTACGTCACGAAAGCTCGGAGACGGTGTTGTCTCAAAAAACTTACCCTAAACAGACAGATCCGTCCCCTAGCGTCAACGTCGAAGCTTGTTATGCCTCACTGTTAATAAAACAAAATATAAACCGCAATGGTCATAGACCGGATTATAAAGGACCACTTACTCGGATAATGAACCAGATCCGAGACGAGAAATCTGCTACTGGTTCAAATCTTCCCGACACACAGGAGCTGGAAGTACCCCACAACCGGAATATTCCAACAGATGGCCATCCATGCTCGTCATCAAATAACCAAAAGAAAAAGAATGAAAAATGGTCTAGGGAAGATAATAAAGAAGTTCTTAGAGCCTTCTACCGTGCCATATATTTCCCTACAGATAAATCTAATACTGTACAAACCTACTTAAACTGGAGACAGAAACACCTTGCAGTAAGACCCTACATAGACAGTAATAAACTTGCCAACGTCAGAAGAAACATTATAAAAAAAAAATTACTAACTGAAGTAGAGATTGACCAAATTAAGCAAGCAGTAAAGGATAAAAAGAATGAAACTGCAGCTAAAGAAGATACTACAGAGGAAATAATTATAAACCAGCCCAAGGCTGATGAAAATACAGTAATAATTGAAAGAGTTAAGGTAACTGATAGGCAAAATAAAATACTCTCTGAACCAACCATAAACACTAAGGCAGGTGAAAATCAAATAGATGAAGGAAGTCATACAGAAATCGACGCAACAGAACTACATGATCTAAAAAATCAAATCATGATTGAATGGCTGAAAATTAAAGAAACTAGTATGAATGAACGCGACACTCTCCCCAAAATTCGCAATTCTAACCAAAACCTGAAAATAATTGGTAAAATCCGCCTTGCACTTAAGGATATAATTTCAGCTAATGATGTTGATATTACAGATCTCAACCACCTGTACTATGCATCCGCAAGAATCTCAACGATTCTATGTGGTGAAAAGATTAGAAAAAGACAACACTCCCACAAAAAGCCTTCTTGGCAAGAACGCATTCAACACCAAATTAAGCTGCTTAGATCTGACATAGAATGTTTGAAAAACCTTAAATTTGACAAGAGTATCAAACCTACAAAGACCCAAAAACTAAAGAAAAAATATAACATGAAAACCATAGTTGACATTGATGCCACCATAGAAACCATCAAGCAAAAGGTATGTGCTAAAGCTGCCCGCATAGCAAGGTATGAAAAGCGTGTTAAATTCTTCCGAGATAATAACATGTTCAAAAATAACCCCAAAAATTTCTACAGGAAGATAGGGAAAACACCAGTAACAATAAAGTCTGTCCCATCAAAAGAAGAAGTGCAAGAATTTTGGAATAAAATCTGGGCAGAAGATAAAACACACAATGAAAAGGCCCCTTGGATTGATAGAATAGCTACAGACCTAGACTCCTTAGAGGAGCAAAAGTGGGAGGGGGTCAGGGTAGAAGATATAAGATCTGCTCTCAGGAGGTCAAGCAAATGGAAGTCTCCAGGAAAGGATAAAATTCCTAACTTCTGGTTGAATGCCTTCCCAGAAAGCCATGAACTGCTAACAAAACTTTACAACGATGTTTTGCAAAATCCTAGTTTGATGCCCTCTTGGCTAGTTAATGGTTTAACATTCCTGCTTCCAAAAAATGAGGAAACAAACGAACCAAAAAATTATCGCCCCATAACCTGCTTAACAACAATGTATAAGACGCTAACATCTGTCCTAACCGAGTACACCTATAGTTTTTTAATAGAAAGTAGCATATTCCCTAATGAGCAAAAGGGATGTAAACGTGGATCTTATGGTTGTAAAGATCAGCTACTCATCAATAAGATGATCTTAGAAGATTGTCACAAGCGACACAAAAACTTGTCAATAGCCTGGATAGACTATAAAAAGGCCTTTGATAGCCTACCACATAGCTGGATTAGGAAATGTCTGGAAATGTATAAAATAGCTCCTACTCTGCGAAACTTTTTATCTGTAAGTATGAGATCATGGAGAACCACACTGATGTTGAACAATGACAATGAATCTCTAAATGCTGGAGATGTAAGAATTTCATGTGGCATTTTCCAGGGTGACTCACTATCACCACTCCTCTTCTGTCTAGCCCTAATACCGCTCTCAAAATTGCTCAATGATGCACAGTATGGTTATAAAATATTTGATAAAAATATAAATCATCTCATTTACATGGATGATTTAAAGCTCTTTGCAAAAAATGACCAACAACTCAAAGGCCTACTAGCGATTGTTAAACAATTCAGTGATGACATCAGGATGCAATTTGGCCTTGATAAATGTGCAAAAGCTATCTTTATCAAAGGAAAAATGACAAATACATCTAATGTGAACCTTGACCAGCAAAATGTCATAAAAGAGTTAGAACCAGCGGAGAGCTACAAATACCTAGGGGTAATTGAAGGGGACAATATCAAGCACTCAGTGATGAGGGAAAGGATCAGAAGAGAATGTTATCGCAGGGTGAGAGCAATACTGAAGACAGAGCTGAACGCGAGAAACAGGATCGAAGCGATCAATGCTCTAGCCATACCAGTCGTGACTTACAGTTTCAACATCGTTAACTGGTCAATTACTGAAATATGTAATGTTGACAGAAAAATACGAAAACTGTTGACAATGCATAGAATGCACCACCCTAAGGCAGATATAGAACGTCTTTATCTGCCAAGAAAAGAGGGAGGTCGAGGACTACTACAGCTGGCATTATCAATGAAGGTAGCCACAATTGGCCTAGACACCTATATGAAAAACTCTGAGGACTGGATGCTAAAACTTGTCTTAAAATATGAAAGCAAGAAAGCATCTTACTCAGTAACAAAACAGGCAAAGGAATATCTAAGTGAATTCCAATTGCAACAAATTCAAGAATTAGACGAACTAGAAACACCTACAGAAAAAGCTAAGCGCTTGAAAACCCGTGCTAAAATTGCTGCCTTAGCTATTATGACTGAAAAATGGCATGGAAAACCTCTCAATGGCAAATACCCAAAGAGAGCGAATAATGCAGATATTGACAAAGCCCTTACCCACCAATGGTTAATGGCCTCTGGATTGAAATCAGAAACAGAGGGGTTTATCATAGCAGCCCAAGATCAATGCCTACCTACAAAGAACTACCAGGCCAACATATTAAAGAACGGCAGCTCCCCATTATGTCGTATATGCCAACAACAAAATGAGACCATCGATCATGTTGTCTCCATGTGCAGTCTGCTTGCGCCTACAGAGTATCTCAACAGGCATGATAGAGCTGCACAATATATTCACTGGGTAATATGCAAAAACCTGGACTTGCCCCATGATAAAAACTGGTGGGAACACAAACCACCCCCAGTACTTGAAAATGATCACATTGCACTCCTCTGGAACTTCACCATTCAAACTGACAGAAAGATAGACGCAAATAGGCCAGACATCATACTGAAAGACTTCAGACAAAAATCATGCCTCCTCATTGATATGACTGTCCCAATTGATATAAACGTATCTGTCAAGACCTACCAAAAACTGAGCAAATATAAAGATCTTGAAATAGAAATTAGCAAAATGTGGAATCTGAAGACGAAAACAATACCTATTGTCATAGGTGCCCTGGGAATGACAGCGAAACGGGCTGATTACTACCTAGCTCAGATACCAGGAAACCCCAAAATGGCTGAAGTCCAAAAGGTAGTGCTCATGGGAACTGCCCATATCCTACGTAAAATACTGTCTATGTGATCTCAAATTTTAAAGCAAACATAATTTTCTTATGGTTTCTTAAACATTCACTTGAACAAAACTGTACAAATCCAAATATATGGTACCCTAGGCATAACACCTACATGAACTTCTAACTTGTTGTCTCTTGAGGTCTCTGGGTGAGACTTGGATCCAACTTGTACAAATGCAAAACAAAAGTCAAACATAAAATAATAATAATAATAAAAAAAAAATGATAATAATGATGATGATGATAATAATAATAATAATAATAATAATAATAATAATAATAACAACAACGGAGCCGGGGAACGAAGGATCGCCTCTTAATTAATAATCTAATTATCAGGAACTGCAAGAGATGACATACAAACCTGAGCCTGGCATGGGTTGACTATCGCGAAGCATACGATATGATACCACACTCCTGGATAATAAGAACAATGGAAATGTATGGAGTAGCAGAAAACATGAGAAGCCTTATATGGAATAGCATGAAATGCTGGAGAACGGAATTGACAGCAGAGAAGCAAGTACTAAGAGAGGGGTGAAAATCAAGAGAGGAGTCTTCCAGGGAGACAGTGTGTCCCCACTGATATTTGTGCTGGGAATGATTCCCTTGAGTGAAATACTACTGAAAACAAATTAGGTGTATGATCTAGGAAGAGGTAAAGGAAAACTGAACCCCTTGCTAATCCTGTACGACCTGAAGCTATTCACAATGATACTAAGATGGAGTTTGGACTGCTACGATGGTGATGAGACGAGGAAAGCTTGCCAGGACAGAAGGCATTTGGTTGCTAAGTGGTGAAATGATGAAGGTAATTCAACCTCAATCCAGCTATAAATATCTGGGAATACTTGAGGCATATGAAATAAAACACCACGACATGCAGGAAAAGACAAAAAGTGAATACTTGTGGCGAGTGAGAAAAATATTCTTTCCTGCTCTAGGCACAAGGCCAGAAATTTTGGAGGAGGGGCCAGTCGATTAGATCGACTCCAGTACGCAACTGAAACTTAATTTCTCGACCCCGAAAGGATGAAAGGCAAAGTCGACCTCGACAGAATTTGAACTCAACATAAAGGTAGACGAAATACCGCTAAGCATTTCGCCCGGCGTCGAGTGAGAAAAATATTGAATACCAGAAACAATTTCGGCAATAAACTCGTATGAAGTGGCAGCAGTTCGGTATAGCGCTGGAACCCTGAAGTTGACAGAAGAGGAGCTAAATGAGATGGACAGGAAGTCAAGAAAGCTCCTAACGATGCATGGATCCCTCATCCATCTGCAGACACTGATCTCCTACACATGAAGAAAGCACATGGAAGAAGGAGACTGATAAGTGTGGAAGACTGCGTGCGTATCGAACTGAAGAGCTTAATGAGATACCTAACCCAAAGTAAGGAAACCTTGCTAGTGACAGTTAGGAAAGGGGGAGTATTGAGAGCAGAGTAGAAAAAGGGGAAAACAAGGGAAGAAGTACTAAAAGAACATAAAAATGATTACGCAAGAAGGAACTACGCGATCAATTCCATGTAGCCACAATAGACGTGGCTGGAAAAAATAGGTGGGATTGGCTGACGAGATGACCCCCCCCCAGAAAAGGAGACCGAGAGTACTATACTGGCAGAGCAAGACCAAGCTTTGGCCACGAACTGGAGGGAGGGTCAACCTTAGGAATGAGCAAGTGTCTCCGCTGTGCCGCATCTGCAATAGAGTGGATGAAACCATTGCCCATATCACAAACGAATGCCTTAGACTTGCCCAAAACCACTACAATGTGTGGTGACACGACCATGTAGCGAAAGTGCTCTTCTGGTAACTGTGCGAAAAGTGGGGGATAGAGAGAGGCAAGAGGTGGTATAAGCTCAAACTGCAGAGAGTGGCAGAATCTGAGACTAGCAAAATCCTCTGGCATTTCTCAATCCAGGCAAATCAGGTGCTAGAACATAACAGACCGGACCTAGTGGTGGTGGACAGAATGCACCGCATATGCTGTTGCATGTCCCTTTGACCCACGAATAGTCAAGAAGGAAAGCAAAAAGATAGATAGATACAACCCTCTTAAGTACAAAATAGCCCGGCTATGGAAAATGAAGGTGAAGATAGTGCCAATTATTGTTGGGCCCTTGAGAACAGTATCAGAAGCCATCAAGAGGAATATAAAGGAAATTGGTATAGAGTGCCAGTAGAACTATTACGAAAGGTTTGCCTCCTTAGTACGGCCAGAATAATCAGAAAAGTATTAGATAGCTGAAAAGAACGAATAACATGCATATAAGACTCCAAGGTCTCCAACAAACCTAACCTGTGATAAAGAGATAAAAACAAGAAAATATCATATTCAGTAACAAAACGAGAAGACGTCATACTCACTAACAAAACAGGCAAAAGGAATATCTAAGTGAATTTCAAATACAAGTCCCAGAATTAGACGTACTGGAAACAAGCACAAAAAAAAGCTAAGGGTATGAAAACGCGTACTAAAACTGCTGCCTTTGATACTTTTACTGATAAATGGCAAGAAAACCTCTCAATGCCAATTACCCAAAGAGAGCTAATAATGCCGATGTTGACAAAGCCCTTACCTATCAATGATTAGTGTATTCTGGCTTAAGGTCAGAGACAGAAGGGTTTATCATGGCAGTCTTCTTGCACCTACATAGTATCTCAACAAGCATGATAGAGCACTGGGTAATTTGCAAAGAATTGAACCTGCCTCATGAGAAACAAATGGTGGGAACACAAACCACCTTCAAAAAAAAAACACTGACAGAAAAATAAAGGCAAATAGCCCAGACATTATACCGAAGGACTTCGGACAAAAATCATGCCTCTTCATCGACATAACTGCTCCAAAGGACATAAATATATGACTTCCCCAATCGACATAAATGTATTTGTCAAGACACACCAAAAACTGAGCAAGTATAGAGATCTTGAAATAGAAATTGGCAAACTGTGAAACCGCAAGACAAACAATATCTGTTGTCATAGGTACCTTAGGGATGATAGCAAAAGGGGTTGATTGCTATCTAGCACAGATACCAGGAGATCCAAAAATGTAAGAAATTAAAAAAAAATAGTGCTCATGGGAACTGCCCATATCCTACGTAAAATATTGTACTGTCTATGTAATCCCCCAAATATTCTAATCTGTAAACTGTGTCAAAATACTTTTAAATGTACATATTAGCAAACACCTTTTACTGCTACCTTAAGATCACACTATCATCTTATCATCAAATTATTTCTAAAACAAACTTCAAATTTTCTTGTATTTCTCTAGAATTGGGATTTGAGCTGGAAACCAAGACTAGAGAGTCTGTGACCGATGCAATAAGGGTTCAGGAAGCTTCAACCGCGCCAGAATGAAGGTAAGGTTGTTCAAGGGGACAGAGGACGCTTCAAAGTACGCAGCGCACTCGCAGTTCTACCAGGATCCTCGCAGTAACAGCAACATCAGAAACAGCAGTAGTAACAACAACAGCAATAACAATGTTCCGTTGGCATAAGTTTCATGATCACTGAAGCACATAATACATCATACCATATCAAGGACTGAACCTTGTGGTGGACAACTGTGTCAACTACATTAAGCCAAATGCCCTTTTATTTCTAAGACCACAGGGTAAGATTTGAGGATGATTTGGCTGCTATTTCTAGTAGGTTGAATGATGCATATTCTCCATAATTTGGTCTTTACTGTCCATAGAATTTATAGGTATTGATAGTCTGATGCAAATGATGTTTGAACGAAGTTAGTCAGAAGGATAGCGAGGATAAGTAATCTCCTTTAAAAATTCCCTTCTCTGATGTTTCCATTTTGACTTGATGTAATTGATACATACGCGCGCGCGCACACACACATGCGCGCACACACATGCGCGCACACACAACACAGACACATACATATATATACTGGTTTAGTATTGGAGTTGCTTTATTCATCAATGTCCACTATCTCCAATATTCACTCGTGTGGTAGGTTGTCAAAGGCTTTTCAGTTATCAATTTTTGCCATATTTAGATTTTCGTTTCTTTTTTTTGTTTCGTTGTCAGTTACACCAAAAATTAAATATTCATCAATGCAAAGAGACTTCCGGGTGGTGTCAGCCATTAGATTGTTAGTAAATTCCTCACCATTTATACTGGATCAACCTTGGGGATGTTTTTTTGTTGCTCTTATCGCTTTGACCTCTTCTGACATTTTTTTCTACTCTGCTAGTTTGAAATAATTATCTTCGAGAGAGAGAGAGAGAGAGAGAGAGAGAGAGAGAGAGAGAGAGAGAGTGAGAGAGAGAGAGAGAGAGAGAGAGAAATAGAGAGAGAGAGAGTGAGAGAGAGAGAGAGAGAGAGAGAAAAACAAAAAACAAAACAAAACAACCATTCTGTTAGAGAATAAAGGCATATTGTTGGTAAATAAATTATTAAATTATTACTTTATATATTTTGGAGATGTCTTTTGCATTTCTGACTACTGTTGCTATAGTTTCATGTATGTTGTTGTGTAGGTTTACGATGTAATCAATTGCAAGAGGAGACCTGTTTCTGCGATCATTATTCTGTTAATAAATTCAACGCTAGTTTTGCTGAAACATGCATACTGCTGCTGTTATCGCATTTCTCTTTTCTTTCTTTTTTAGAATTTGGATAGCTTTATATGTCTTATATATCTTGGTACCTTATGTACTCGCCGTAAGCTTGGATGTTTTGTAGCTGCTGTATCTTCCATTACAATGGTTTTCTTTTCTGATATATGGCTGAAATTTTTAGTATCTGTTTGAAACACATGATTTCGTTAGGCATATTAACGTTTTCAAAGTTACATATGCTACCAGTCATTATTAGAATCCGTTGCTTGATTTTTCTTTTACATCCAAATTTTACATAATCTATATCTTTCATATACTTCCTTTCATTTTCATTTTAGATACCCAATTTTTCTATTTTAATAATCAAAAATGGGTTTTTTCTTTCAACTGGATATCGATAGGTTTAGATGAATAATATTTATTGTATCTGAGACCGAAATTATTTTGACTCTATACTCACATAGTTATAAGTTTATTTAACTTCAATGTTTGGATTTAGTTGCGTGTAAATAACTTCTTGGGAGGTTTGATGCTTTTGGTCATTATATTTTGGCGGTTTTGTGAATTCTTAGCCGTGGGGAGTTATTTCCACTGGAGTCATATTATCCATTTTGCGAATTGTCGTTATGGTTAGTTTATCATATTTACCTCTGCGTTTTAAATTATGTTGTGATGAGTATTGTTGTTCTGCTTTTCATTATGTGATGTCTTTGTACGAGCATTTTCGTAGGGGTTATGCACTGAGACAACATCTCTTGTCTTGACTTGACAATATTGGGTAAAGGATACACCAAGAATTGAATTGGAGTTTGACCTCCAGAGTGTTGTAAGATGATTGCAGTGTTTCACGGGCTGGATAGTGTTATTTGTGATAAAATGACCTTAAAGAGGGTAATTTTAACAAAAGTTACACTATTCAACCGCCTGTTATAAAAAAAATCGTTAGAAGATTGAACTAATTCTATAAACTATAGCTAGCATGATGTCCACTTTCAGGAACTGTGTCATTATTGAGAGATCCTTTTGAGAAGAAAAAAATGTCTTCGTGGTTCTTCGATCTGCTAAAAACAGTAACCAATTTTTTCTAAACTGGTAGCTCGACCAGTTAAAGAAGAAAGAACAAACTAGATAATGTAGCCCTAGATATACACTCTCTAAATAAAATTATGGATGGTCACGGTCAGAACACCCTTGATCATAGATCATAGTTACTCGACAGTTAAACAACAGCAACAGCAATAATCTATTTATTCGCTGAAAGGCACGTTTCATTGCTGGGACCTCCGCACAGATTAGCCGATGAACTACAAATAGTATCTTTTTAATCCATTCGGACGTTAAATATGAGCTTGAAATATAAAATAAAATAAACCTGAAAACATTGGTGATTATTAACCGTCGTATTGCTTTAAGGAAAATATAGAGAATCGAGATAGATTTTAAAATATTACGAACAGTACCTTCATAGCTATATCGATATATTTGATCGTGATATCAGTTTTCCAATGCTTTATTAAAATCTCCCAAGATACCTTATAAGTTGTTTAACAACCGATTGCTGTCGTTTGTTCAAAGATCGTTTGTTGTTATTAAATATAGCGACATGACATTTTGACTGGTGTCAAAGATGAACTTTCATACAAATAAGACAGGATTTCATCAATAAATTTCATATATTTTAAGACAGAAAATTATTTTGAATCATATGGACTATAAAACAATTTTTCGTGTAGAATCTGTAAATTTAATCTAAATCTAGAAATATATTTCTGGACTTGTAATATACACATACGCACATTGACATCAGAGTTTTCCTGGTAGGAGAAAGTCAGCTTCAATAATCAGTCTTAAAGTTCAGACTGAAGGAGACATATTCGTGGGCGAATCTCTTTTAAACTACAATCTATCATATTAAAATATGGGATGATATTGGACCATGTAGTCGTAGATGAGCGATGTATAGAAATAAGATGGAATGATCATAATTGGAATGACTTTTATCGTAGCTCTGTTTGACCTAAGGCTAATAACAACTACAACTAAATTTTATACTTGATTTTCTTTTTGAGATTCACGAGACATTTTCGAACCATTGAATCCCAAATAGCTTGAGATATGAAATATATTAACGAAGAAGATTCTGTTGATGTAAGCAATATATTTTAAATAAAAATTGTCATTTTTAAATAGAAATTGTTCAGAATGCTGCCACACGTTTACAGATGAACAAATCTGATTAATTTTCTCTTCTAAAATTATAATTACTCCTGAATTTAGAAGTGAATTATTATAACGATTTCTGATATTACCATGCCTAGGGATATAAACCTTGCAGAAAAGAAAATAACTAAAACAAATAAAAATACAACAACAGAAACATCAAAAACCAAACAAAAAAAAAAAAAAGAAAAAAAAAAAAGAGAAAAACAGAGTAATCTTTGAAGAAAAACCCTTAAGTCAATATAACGAAAGCATTATCTTAACAAGAATTTTCCGATTGAAAAAAAATGAGAAAGCAAGTGTAAATCTTAAGTAGATAGTCAAAATGAGTTAGTGAAAAATAAATTTGAAGACCTTCTTTTTGGTTTTAAATTCATAGCTAATTACAATGTAAATATATTTTGTTTGAATTGAATGTCCTTTCCAGCAAGAAAAAAGAAAAGAAAAGAAAGAAAAGTAAAATGGAAACAGAAAACTGCGTTGGTGTTAATATGAAATGGCTTCTTCTTTAACGCTAGGTAATCAAAACGAGAAGTTATTCAGTAACTGTAAGAGGTAAATTGATGAAATAAAAACTCTAACAAAATAAATACATAGCTATTAATTTATCTTATTTATTTACTCGACAGTGTGTGTAATAACGATACTCGACAGTGTGTGTAGCCCAGAGATTAAGGAGTTATTTCGGGTCAAGTCACTACTTCTCTGCATTGAGAGGTCACATCTCTGATCCCATGGCTATGTGATTAGAATGTCGCAATGTCGCAGGAAAGAATCGCATGATGGATTCTTCAAGTCGAATTAACCGATAGGAGACCTAGAGGTGCATCATGAATAAGATAATTGGATATATCCTTATACTCAGTTGGTCACGTTTGGGAATCTAACCAGAGAATGTTATGACGGTTTCTTCTGATAGGAACCAATGGAGGCGGTGCATGTGGATTCCACCCACATGACTGTCTCAGGAATAGTGGATGGAGCAGACGGGTGGATGGCAATTTGTTCATCCGTTTGAATATCTTTTTGTTCTTGACGTCTTCCATTTAAGTGCATTTAAGTTGGTGTGTTATTTTTGTGAGGAGTTTTGGCTGATTATACCACTCTTTGAACTTTGTGTTGTACCTACTTCATCTACTTTGGAATAGGACGAAAAAATAAGTTGATAAAGTGCAACGGGAGCTAGTCAAGACGGATTTAAAAATCATAAGGTATTTACATTCGACGTGTCGATTATGTTGTATTGTCAAAAGAAGTCGTGAGTCAATTACCAGCAACTTACCTCTGAAATGGAACATCATAAACGCTCGAAGTTTGCGAGTGCATGATCTATTCTATCCAGAAGTTTACTCAAGCATGGGACACTCCAAGAACATTCAAATTAGTAGACAAATTCATCATGTATTTTAGCCGCAGTGTAAATGCAAAGCTAAATATCTAAATACGTCGCTTTTCATTGAAAATGAAAAATAAATTCAGCGACAGAATTATAGACATCAAATTGTTTCAATATATACAAGAAAAACAGATCAAATTTATTTGTAAAAATAGAATTAGAAAAATGTTGCAAGAAGATAACATTATTTCAATTTTTAAATTAGAGAAAGGAAGAAACGTTCTGAAAACATTTACGAGCAATGTTTCTTAAATAATTTAGTATTTTATGATTTTGATATTCATAGTTAATACGTTGAATTCTTTGAGCATGCTCTTAAATTTCTTTTTCATGATGTATGATATTTCTTTAGCGACGACATATTGTTCGAGTATTACTTCCGTTTTTTATTGTTATGATGATGGCTCGATTATTCAGCTGACTGATCGATTGCAAAACGTTCACAAGACTTGTTTGTATTTGAGGCACCTTCTTTAGTGCCAACAAAACAATTCCATAGTGTGTGATCAAAGTGAAGATGTCGGTGTCTAAGTTTGGGCATCTGGGAACAAATTCTCTCTCTATACAATCTACGATTAGCTGAGGTTCTTCAGACAACGCACTATTGATCCATAAATATTCGAAAGAATGAACTACATCTGAGACAGGCACGAATGCAATGGTTGTAATCAAATGCATCTTCAACGTAAATTCTGCGTTATTTTTGTAAAGTTGCTCAAAATAATTTATTAGAACGGATTAAATCACACATTGAAAGAAACTGGAAAAAAACAACCTAGAGTTTAGAAATCTCTCTTAACGCATTAATCATTGCTTGTTCAAAATCTGTCACAACTACATGTTGGATAAAAAAGCTGGTGCTTATAATTTCAATCCTGAGAAAACCTGTTTTAACTCTATTCAGTTATATTGTCTCAAGTTAGAGGCAGGATATAAAAACTAATGATGTCGTGTGTCGAGTAAAGCTGAATGAATAAAGTTGAAACCGTCTTGCAAGTCTCATCTGCATCCCATGTTCTTTGCAATAGATAAAAACAGAAGATTTCTTTTCATGTTGAAAATATCATAATACTACCCGGCTCATAGTGTGTAATTCGATTGTGATTTTTTAATACTATATTCATGAAATATCCCATATATGAGTGAAATTTCTGGAATGAGTGGATCATGTATTCTCAAACATTGAACGTTTTGGTTGTTCCTTTTCATGGAGAGGATTGCAGATAGCTGATTCATGACTGATTGAGATAATTCAACACAGGTTTGAATTACATTCTAATAAAGTTTTTTTGTGAATTGTAGATGATTTTGCAGTTGTTTATTTGATCAGTTTAATGGTTTTATTAAAAATATTTACCGAACAAACTTCTTTAGGGAAATATAACGATTATTAGGCGGCGAATCGATTAATAGAATAATTAGACTGTCGTAAAGAATGCTTCATAGTACTTTTTCACTTGTTCTGATTCTGTCTGCTTTGAATTCAAATTCTGCCGATGTTAACTTTGCTTATCATACGTTGGAACGTGTGTGTGTGTGTGTGTGTGATGTGAGGGTTGTCGATAAGATAGTATTAAATTAGGGCGGTGAATTGACAGTACTGTAAGACGCCGGATAGGAGACCTTGCGTTATTTGATCGCCTCCTTGTATTCTGAGTTAAAATTTCACCATGGCCTGCTTGGATTGCGAGACGTAATCCGTCGTTCAGTTTACGACCAGCACCTTGTATCTTTCGGAAGCATTTGGGCCTAACCATCGGTTTGAGAGTACTTTCTTCCATCCCTCCCAACAATTTCGGAGGCCTTGTAATAGGTCATATGCATGGACGTTTGCTTTCTCTCCAGACTATGAAAGAAAAAAACCCCAGAAAAATGAAAAAAGCTGTGCGTCAGCTTTTACTAAAGGAACCAGAATATAGTAAAAGAAGAAGAGGTAGATCGTGTCGAAAATATGTACAGAATTTGCTAATGGACACAAACCTTGAGATAAAACAATTGTGTTGCGGAGATGACAGAGGGCAGGAAAACGTAAAGGAGACTGGATGAAAGGCAAAGTCGACCTCGGCGGAATTTAAACTTAGCCATTAAGGACAGATTAAATACTGCTAAGAGTTTTTCCCGTGCTAACAATATTCTTTTCTACTCTAGGCAGAAGGCCCGAATTTTTTTTTGGGGGGGGGCAGTCAATTAGTAACTGGTACTTAATTTATCGACCCCGAAAGGATGAAAGGCAAAGTCGACCACGGCGAAATTTGAACTCAGAACGTAAAGATAGACGAAATACCGCTAAGCATTTCGTCCGGGGTGTTAACATTTCCTATTTCTTTACTGCCCACAAGGGGCTACACACAGAGGGGACAAACAAGGACAGACAAACGGATTAAACCGATCACATCGACCCCAGTGCGTAACCGGTACTTATTTTATCGACCCCGAAAGGATGAAAGGCACAGTCGACCTCAGCGGAATTTGAACTCAGAACGTAGCGGCAGACGAAATCCCGCTAAGCATTTCGCCCGGCGTGCTAACGTTTCTGCCAGCTCGCCATCTTCTTCAATGATGTAATTAACAGGAATTTAGAGCGAATGCAATATACTCGCTCCTCCACGAATTCATTCTTTTCTGCCAAAAGTTGAAGCAAATATGATTATGGACTTGGTTAAGTTTTCTATGTTCTGATTTCATATCTTTTCAGGTTTGACTTCACCTTTAATCTACTAGACGTCTATGAGATAAATACAATCCAAGAAGATGTGTTAATTAAATCGACTGTATTTTCGCTAAACACACATTTATCAATATCTGATTTGAGTTAGCATTAATTATGTACGAGGTATGTAACAATAAAATTTTCATTTTCTGAAGTTCAAGTATTAATTAATCTAGGGCGAGTAGGTGAGAGGAAGGAGGAGGAGGGAGAAGAGACTAGCGAGAGGGAAAGAATGAGTGAGTCAAAGTATGAGGGAGGAGAAAAATAAATAGCGACAGAGAGAGAGGGGAAAGAGAGAGAAATATAAAGAGAGAGAGAGAGAAAGATAGAGGGAATCAAAGAAGGAGAAAACTTTAGACAAGTCAACAAATTATGCTCATAGTAAAACCTGGAGTAGTTTGTCTCTTGAAAGAGCCTCGCCAGTCTAGTGGTTATGGTGTTCGGCTCATTATTAAAAGACCGTGTGCTGGATTCCTGGACCACACTACACATCGTGTTCTTGAGCAAGGTACTTCATTTCACATTGCTCCAGCCTCTTCGGCAATTATGATGAGCATCAGCTGATAACTGGTGGTGCCTTCTCACCTTCTATGTTCTGCAGTATCAAGAATAAGAAGACCGAGTGAGTGTCTATGTCCGCTTTGCAACTACATGGTTACGTGAAATAATTAGCACGAATATGGTACATGCT
>NC_142932.1:8008330-8013330 GCF_046866305.1 Octopus bimaculoides | reverse complement strand
CTATGCATATAATTAGGTTGATACTGCTGCCTTCTTCACACACAGACGTCGTAAAACATCATTTGACTGACTGATACTTTTATTTATCAATGTTACTTTCAAGTTTTGGCACAATGCCAGCAATTTTGGTGGTGGGAGGTGGGATAAGTCGATTACGTCGAACCCCAGTATGCAACTGGTACTTATTTTATCGACCTCGACAGGATGAAAGGCAAAGTCGACCTGAGCGGAATTTGAACTCAGTACATAAAGCCGGACGAAATGCCGCTAAGCATTTCGACCGGAGTACTAACGATTCTGCCCGCCCGCTCGCTGCATTATTTAGTTACCAATATTGGACACCTATTCTCTTAACTGTGGTGATGGTTCTGCAGCACGCACAGATATAAATTAACTTTTTACTAAGTACCACAGAATCATTTACCAATATCGGAGAACTGTTCATTTATCGGAGTGAATGCTGCTGCAACAAACACAGCCACCATAAAGCACTATTTGACTGAATAGCACCAAATTCATCCCCTAGCACTGAACAACCGCTCACATATCTGCGACAACGCAACTGCCGCACACACACATAAACATATCCAGATATCACAAACCAACCCTAAACTGATTGACGCAAACACTTCCATCACATGCATAAGACTTCACTCTGACATTCTGCTTCAAATGATAATAGAAGGCTTCTTACGCTTTTCAAGCAAGTCCACCTAACACCCCTATCGTTCCACTCCTCATCGACATGACTGCATTTTATCATTCAGATTCGCCAGTTACCATTCTATGCAATCCTTGCATCACATTAACCCCCCTTCACACCCATGATTTATTTTCCAGCCTATGTTCATTCACAGAAGGTCAAATATCCCTTATCGGTCACATTAAACAGGAAGACCTACAAATGTTAGAAGCACATACCCTTCTCGGATTAATTAATAAACAGTGTCGGTTGTAATTTGAGGGAAATTTAGTTACTGTTCCTGCTACACCTGGAAGATGGAATGCTTAGGGATGGAGTGTCTTTGATTATAAACATGGCCCAGCAGATTAAATGACAGCCCCCCTCCACTACTGCTGCTACTACTGCAAGCCATAATAACTGCTAGAAATTTTGCAACAAGACTGGCAATTCTGAGAGGAAGGTGAAGCCGGTGCAAAACTGACAATAATTTTATCAACCTCAAAAGGATGAAAACAAAAGTCAACCTTGGCGAAAATTAAACACATAGCGTAAAGGTTCGGAAGAAATACCACAAAACATTTTGTCCGGCGCAGTAACAATTCCGCCAATCTGTCGCTCTGAAATCATTTCTTATATAGATACAGTCACAACTTCGGAGAAGTTTAATTGTTGAAATTGACCCTAGTACTTGAAGGTTAGTTAATTTTATGAAATTCGAAAGTAATGTTGACCTTGGTGAAACTTTATAACAATAATAATAATCCTTTCTACTATAAGCACAAGGCCTCAAATTTGAGGGAAGGGAGCAAGTCGATTACATCAACTCCAGTACTTGACTGGTACTTAATTTATCGATTTCGAAAAGATGAAAGGCAAAATCGAAGTCGGTGGAATTTAAACTCAGAACGTAAAGACGGGAGAAATACCGGTACGCATTTTGCTCGGCGTGCCAACAATTCTACCACCTTAATAATAATAATAATAATAATAATAATAATAATAAACAATGATCAAATTGAAAACATTAATTCCATTCTACAACTCATTTGTGTTTTAAGTGAGGTTATATTGAATACATTTAATCCAGAATTAATTTAATATCTTGTAGTTGTCGAGACATATTCATTACATTGCACTTGTCTCAGTATTTGCTTGAAATTTACGTGGTTTTAATTAATTTTAATTAATGATGTACCGAGTTGGTTGTAGAAGCAACAGAGCTAGACCTGTAGTTTAGTAACTAAAATCATATTCGTGGAGGCGCAGTGGCACAGTGGTTAGGGCAGCGGACTCGCGGTCATAGGATCGCGGTTTCGATTCCCACACCGGGCGTTGTGAGTGTTTATTGAGCGAAAACACCTAAAGCTCCACGAGGCTCCGGCAGGGGATGGTGGCGAACCCTGATGCATTCTTTCACCACAACTTTCTCTCACTCTTACTTCCTGTTTCTGTTGTGCCTGTAATTCAAAGGGTCAGCCTTGTCACACTGTGTCACGCTGAATATCCCCGAGAACTACATTAAGGGTACACGTGTCTGTGGAGTGCTCAGCCACTTGCACGTTAATTTCACGAGCAGGCTGTTCCGTTGATCGGATCAACTGGAACCCTCGACGTCGTAAGCGACGGAGTGCCAACAACAAAAATCACATTTAAATTCCATCGCGTCTGACTTCGGCTCTTTCTCCCTCAAACTCAATAAAATACATAAGTGAATATGTTACTGTTCAATAACCTATTGTAATTGTGATAAATCTATTGGACCACAGTCTATTGGATCACAGAAGAAAAACCAGGTTCATGTACTTTTGGAGGTAGTCATCCTAGCGGATTTTATCCATGTTCAAGGGTGTTGTTGTTTTTGCTGCTGCTGCTGCTGCTACCAGTGTTGTTTAATCTCAAATTTGTTCTGGTCGAAGTGACTTTCAAATGAATAAAATACATAAAAGTAATGGTGGCTTCAGCTTATATTTTGAAGAATAGCGTTTTCACGAACTACATTAACTAATGAGTGCCTTTTAAAGACAGTAAGGACAGTAATTCCAAAACAGTGTGACGTAGTACATAAGTGTGCCGCGGTATGACACTATGTACGTCGCAAAAATGCAATCATATTTGAAAAAACGTGAAAAATAAAAGCTGAAATTCTAAATGAAAATCTTTTAGAAGTTTGTTTCATTTATTGAATAAAGAAGTAATTAATATTTTTTAGGCGTGGCTGTGTGGTAAGAGCCTTGCTTCCCAACCACATGGTTCCGGGTTCAGCCTCACTGCGTAGCATCTTGGGCAAGTGTTTTCTATTATAGTCTCGGGCCGACCAAGGCCTTGCGAATGGATTTACATATGTATATATCTATGTATGTGAGAGTGTGCTTGTATTTGACCATCCAACACCGCTTGACAACCGGCGTTGGTGAGTTTACGTTCCCGTAATGTAGCGGTTCGGCAAAAGATACCGATAGAATAAGTACAAGGCTTTAAAAAGTGAGTCCTGGGGTCAATTTGTTCGACTAAAATCCTTCAAGGTGGTGCTCCAGCATGGCCGCAGCTAAATGATTGAAACAAATAAAAGAGAAAGATTTAAAACTATAGATAGCAAATTGGCGGAGCTTTTATTACGAATACTCTGCAGTATTTGTATACATTCTTTGTGCTCCAAGTTCGAATCCTGTCGGGGTCAACTTTGACTTTTATTGTTACAGGGTAACAATGCATTGTTACAGGGATAATGCATTGGCAGAACTGTTAGAGGTCGGATGAGATGTTGTGCAATATCACTTCCAGTTTTTTGCGTAATGATAGCAAACTTTGTAACGACACCTCTGTTAACTTGTCTCGGCCTTAAATGTTCCTTAAATATTCCTTGAATAAACATTGGTGTTGCGGAGAGAGGAGACTTGTTTGAATAATTAAATTGCTAGATTTCTTCATAAAATCTTTTCCAGCTTAAACATAGTTGTTGAGATGATAATCATTGATGACTGACAGATGACCCTTACCTTTATAGGATAAAATATAAAAAAAAAAAAAAGACATTTTCATACAGGTTTTGAATTTATGCACTAAATGCATCAAAATAATTTTGTTTCAAATTACATAAAAAATACTTGAAAAGGCGCAAGTGTAGCTTTGTACTAAGAAGCTTCCTTCTCAACCATATGGTTCTGGGTTCAGTCCCACTGCGTAGCACCTTGGGCGGGCTGATCAAAGCCTTGTAAGTGGATCTGGTTAACGGTAGCTAAGAGATGCCCGTCGTCTATATATATATATATATATATATATATGTATGTATGTATGTATGTATGTATGTATGTATGTGTGTGTGTGTGTGTGTGTGTGTGTGTTCTCAACACTGCTTGACAACTGACGTTGTTGGTGTGTTCACGTCCCTCGTCAGGTTAAGTGCTCGGATTAAAAAAAAATAAAGCCTGGGGACGATTTGTTCGGCTAAAATTTTACAAGGTGGTACCCCAGAATGGCCGTAGTCAAATCACTGAAACAAATAAACGATAAAAGATAAAATATATTGTGTGTTTGAGGAAGATTTTGCTGTTACTTGTAGCAAGTCGAGTGATAAATGATGCAATTCGCCATTAACTCGAATCCGCTGAAGTCAATGTCCAGTTAGAAGAATAGAGCTGAGCCCCGAGTATTATAGAAACATTCATCAGTTTCGCAATACCTTTGATTTCTCTCACTCTGCTAGGTACACAGTCATAATAACCCACCCAGAAATTAAATGTTAATGTAAACGTCCGGTAGTAGTCGAACTAATATAATCTAGAAATACCAAAATAAAATAGTGTAATGCATTTCAGTACGGTGCTTTCAGGATCGATATCAATACGAATAATAGGTAGGATACAACCATTGAAAAATGTAGAACAGAAAGCAACAACAAAACAACATAGCAAAATATAAAAAAAAAGGTGGGGTGGAGGGCGAAAAGTATATATGTAATGTAATTTGGTTATGGATTATATATAATTTTCTTCCCTCTGCCAAAAGTGATTATATTCATATCATCGCTTTTCTGAATAGGCCTCCATTAAAAAAAAAGAACCTATTTGAAATAAATCCTATAGACGCAGTTATTTGTAGTCAGCATTTCTTTTTTTTTTTTTTTCATTTTGACAAATCTAATAAATGAGTAAAGTAACATGAAGAAAAGAGAAAACGGAAAATAACAAACATAAAAATGGAGAGAGAATAGATGAAACACAAAAAGAGCTTGTCATATGTATGTCTGTCTGTATGTATGTATATAAATGTATGTCCTTCCCTCTCTCTGTCTCTCTGTACACACACACACACACAC
>NC_142932.1:7993330-8005830 GCF_046866305.1 Octopus bimaculoides | reverse complement strand
ACCAGCCAGTCATCTGCACTTTGTCGCTATGCTGGTAATGTGCACTTGGAAAGTGCGATCATCACTCATGTTGGTACCCAGGTCCCTCACTGATTTAGGCTCTGGGATTGTAATCCCCTGTGGACCAGTGGACCCTGTAAGTTTTATATTCAGTTTTGGACGCTGGTAGAGCAGGGCCTGGAATTTTTCAGCATTAAGCTGCGTATTATTATCCTCAGCCCATCTATAAATTGAATCCATCTCCTGCTGCAGGTGTGCAACATCGCTAGGGTTCTGCATTTTATGCGAGACTTTCGTATCTTCTACGTAGCTAGCAAGGGTGGCTATCTAGGCAGTTGAGGGCATATCTGAGAGGGCCACTATGAAAAGCAGTGGTCCGAAGACAGTACCCTGTGGAACACCACTCACTAATTCTGTTTTCATTGAGGTGGCTCCATTGGCCACTACTTCTGACTTTCAGAAAGTCATGTAACGACTATCCAAGTTTTCCAGCCATGCCGAGATCACGCAGTTTGTGGTATGTCATACCATGATCCACTTTGCCAAAAGCTTTTGCAGAATAAAGGTATATTACGTCTACATTTCAGTTGTTGCGTAACTGCTCCAACACCCAGTCAGGGTGTTGAGGCAGTTGGTCATCATTTTTTTAGTCTGCAGTGAAATAGCTAAAATTTGCTCTGTTTATAGTTATACCACATTTTACACACACACACACACACAAACATATATGCCAAATGGAAGATGGAATATACGAGAATTAATTATTAATCACAACAATTGTTTCGACACATCTAGTTCAGGAGTATCCGGCAGTACAGATGTATCTCACCGGGCGATAAATAGACGCAACTCGTTAAAATAATAGTCCTGCAAAATAACTTCTTGTTTTGTAGAATGAAAAGCAGCCAGACGGAGGAAATATCTTCGTTTACATTGAAGAGCAAAAATAAGATCACAGATGGTAGAAAGAGAAACGAACACGCAATTCAGCAAGAAAAGTATTAGAAATAACAGTTAAAAAATATGGATGTATAAACGCCCTCGGGCAAGCTGCATGACGTGAGTACACTCGCTCATAGAAGCATCCGCGAAAATGTGGGCATACGCACACGTGACGTTTGGTGCACTCATGATCACAAAGAGAGTTAACTATCTACTTGGTGTTTGTAAAAATGGGGAGGTTAAAAGTAAACTTAAGTCATCCATACCTTAAAGTAAATTGTGCTAACAGTTACCCAAAATTCATTGTGCGAAAGTGCCTTTGTATGCTTGTAGGCATCTCCAGAGTCTTCCAGAAATTCTATTAATGCTTTCATTAGTCTACAGAATAGACAGATTCCTTGGAGCAGAGACTGCATCTCCTGGAAATTATATTGCATGGTTTCACGTGCCTTACTATGGACCACTTTATGCTGTACTTCATTTTATCCTTCAGTCGCGATACAAAATCGGCCAAAGATATTGAATGTCTTTTATTGATTATCTTAAAGCTGTCGACATGGTTACGATAACGATTCTTAAATGAATCAGCCGTCTGCCCAATGTAAACATACGGACCCCACCACCGCTTGTGTTCACGGTATATATATATATATATATATACAAGATTTGTACTCATACAAAGATCAATGGACATTTTGATTTTTCTCTGCATTTATGAGCATTTATCGTATTTATTTGTATATAAGGTGATATATTTGTATACAAGTTAACCTAAAAAATTCAGATATAAAGGTTTCTTCGTTTGCTATACATGGAAGATGATTTAGCACAGACGTCTCTTATGTAGCTCTACATATATTTCAAATATGGTTTCAGTAAAATACCTAAAAATTATTCTGTCGAGGGGTTTCAAATGGTGGGCTTGTCACTACTGGTGTTAATTTTAAACCATTTGTATGAAGAACATGTAAAGAAACAAGCAACAATCCTTTACTGACATCATTTTATAGTCTTGCTTATGGGGAATTTTGGTAATCTACACAATTGATTTGCATTGCATTTCAAATAAAGTTCACCAGAATCACGTAGCCTTTAGTAATTATTTCCAAAATAGTTTCTCCTTTAATTATTTCTAAATCCTTTCTCCCATTATTATTTTCAAACATGTTTCTCCCGTAATTGTTCATTGCTCGTTGTGAAAACTGATTAATCCTCGATTTAGATGTTTCTCTACTTCACAACAATTGGTTTTATTTCCTTGAGTGATTTGTAAATCTGTATATAGATTGGTTTCTGTTAAATTCAACTTTCACATTTCCGTTGAACATTACTTCGGTATTTCTTATGAATTTCTAAAGCTCGATTCATCTTGTGTTTATTTTACGAATTCTGTATAAAACACTATTTTAGTTTTAATTTTTCATGGATGTATTTTCCGAAGAATAATCTTCTTGAAAGTTCTTTTTGCAACTCCAAAAACGATTATCACTTTACTTTAATCATTGAAGCGAAATAATTTCCTTGTTTTCACATTCTTCTTTCCATTTTTCACAGATATTTTCAACAGTGTGTCTTTTGTACTATCTTGGATACTTCAATGAGCATTTCTTCATCAATAGTAGCTCTATTCTATTCTGAAATTTTCTAGAGCTATTCTTTAGATGTTCTGATTCGTCTTAAACTGGTTTGATATATAATTTTCTAACGAGAATTATCGGTGTTAAATTAATCCATCTTTCAAATATGCCAACTTTATAACTATCTTCACTTATTTCAAACTGAAAATATGCAGTAATGAAGGTTCATGTTTTAGACGAGGCTAATATGGCTTTAATTGTTGACCGAGTTGCAATCTCATTTCTTATGACGGTTGTCTATGTTTTTGTTGAAATTCTTGATTCATGAATACATTCCGAAAAAGTTCTGCATAAACGACATAAATTCACACTAATTTACTTAAAATTTATTCTCTTTTCCTCTTTATTAACTTCTCTAGCAAAGTAGTGTAGCTTTTCTTTTTCGGCTATTGACAAGTTTCGAGCTAACTGCAATCGGTTCTTTTAAAATATTTTCATTTGTTGCTTTTTAGATTTGTTCATTTTTTTTTACTCATTTTCTTTCCTTCTTTGGTAGTTAATACAAAAATATATAAAATATAGATCGCAATATATAGAAAAATAAAATATATAGAAAAATGTTATAAAATGAAGAAAATGAACAATTCTTTTTCTATGACAATTAACTGAATTATTCTAAAATACATTATTAAAATCAAATTGTTGTAAAAATACATTATTAAATACCGGTTTCACTTCTTATGAGAGAGTCATTATTATGTCCATGTATAATGTCTGCATCTTAGCGTTCATTTATGATAAGATATACTATAGTTTACCAAGCCCCGTTATTTATATATGTATAATGTGTGTGTGTGTGCATGTGCGTATGTATATGAAAAGATGTTTTCCTAGGCTTAAAATGCAGTAACATAGTTCTGTATAGAACATCCACGTTATAGTGGCAAAAAAAACACTACTATCTAGTACCGTTACTACATATATCTCTTTTAGAGATTTTAGAACTAGCTGCTTTGCTCGCACGCACGCACACACACACACACACACACACACACACACACACACACATATGTATGTATGTATATATATATATATATATATATATATATATATATATATATATATATATATATATATATGCATTTTGAGCAATCACCCTATTTCTATTTCCTCCTGTCTACTTAAATATGTGGTTACTTTTAGAAATGTATCACTTTTTCAACTTCAAGTTCAGCGCAAGTCAAGATTTGAACTTCTTTAATCCACAAACAGACGGCTGACCTTTCGTTGCGATGGTTGGTGCATCACACTATTCTGCGACAACGAAGTACCGCTACTTCTACAATTTTATTGCACCAGGGGCTTCGTTCAGACAGGATCAGTTACGAATCTTCTGTCCCCTGCGCGGTTGCTTCCGGCGTCAATGCCGAATGTGAAAAGACGAATAACAACAAACTATAAAATGAAATAATTCAACTACGAGTTGACAGCCATATTATTATATATTATTAGTTCAAGTGTACGAACAAGTAAACATTTGCTGATACAAAGTTCTGGAAACTAAAATTAAAATAATAAAAAAATTATCGAACAAAGCTGAAATACATGAAGATTACAATTTTAATATACTTTCAACTAACCATCAAGTAACGAGGAGGTGCTGAAAAGTTCCTGGCTTTGTGGCGTCACGAAAGGCCTGGTTGGAGGCTCAACCTTTCGTGTTCTTTTATAGAGCTGAGAAAAACTGAAGGCTGCTACAATAAGTGTATAAATCTGAAAGGAGTATATATTGAATAAAATCATAATCAGCTTTATTTTCTCTTACTTAAAGCCAGGAACTTTTCAGCACACTCTCGTATTCTTATTGTTTATCTTGACTTTGGTTATAGTCTATTTTCGATTAAACTAGACTGACGCAGTTTATTTCCGACTTGTGTATACTTACTCTTCATGAAGTGTGTTAGGTTATGCTTGCTTGATAAAGTATATCCTTCCCAACGGACAAGTTGTAACTAGCACTGTACACCAACAAATTATTCAAGGGTTTCGCAGTGTTATCGCTGCGTACAGAATTGGGGCGTTCTTTTGCAACAATATCTACTTAAGTTTATGCGGACTGAGCCATTTAAGATGAAATATACTTGATAAAGAACAATGCAATCCTCGTGGCTATTTGTTTTGTGCTCTATGAACTCAGTTGTGTGATAAACCTATATCCTCTTACCGAATATTATTAGCTAGAACTTACGACGCAGGATGGCCAAATGGTTAAGAACTTAGTGTCATGATCTTGAGGTATCGGATTCAGTCCTACTGAATGGTATCTTATACAGTTTGTTTTTTACCAAGCCGCTTTAGTGAAATGGTGTGGATCGGAACAAGCTAGGAAGTCTTTAGCTGGGAAGTCTTTTGCTGGGAAGTCTTTAGCTGGGAAGTCTTTAGCTGGGTCGTCTCAATGATTCAAAGATGCAAATTGTAATACATTATGTTACCCAAATTTTGCTTGAGAATTAGGTTAAAGGTATTTTACCTGTGGAATATTCAGTTACTGATACGGAAATCTAAATAAGTAGGTAATTCAGTTGATCGAATAACTCAACCCCATCATCGGAACCGATGGAGAACCACTCACTATCTAGAATGAGATTATCTAATGTGCACCTTGTTAAAAGATGGGTAATTGCTACTTGCGAAACATTAGACCCTTTCTTCTAGTAAGTCAAACGATATTGTAGAAGAAGCTCCACCCAGGGCAAACTGAATTCAAATTATAGCTAAATGGTATTACTGAAATTACAATTGGAATGGAATAACAGAATTATCGGCGGATCGACGGAGAAATAATAATTTTGTGATATTTGGTTATATCACTTTGCGTTGTGTGTTTAAATACCACTGAAGATGACTTTGTAGCTCATCTTACCGGGATCGATTAAGTACCAGTGAAGTGCCGTTCGTCAATTTAATGAATTACCATTTTCCCACAAGTTTCTGACCTTTTATTGATGTTAGAAAAAAATTAAGGGCGCCGAATTAACAGAGTCGTCAGAGAATCGGAGGAAACATTTGAAATCCAAGTTCTGAGTTGAAATCTCGCTGATATACAATTTGACTTTCATTCTTCCGGAGTTGGAGGCTCACTTAAAATTTTTGACTGTGTATGTGTGACATAAATAATTGTCAAATATTTGTAAAGCAATGATTAAATTTTGCAGTGGAATGGTCAGATCAGTGATAGGATATAAAATTAGTAGTTCTGTGATATTTAGTTAAATTCCACTGAGGACGACTTTGCCTTTCATCTTTCTTAGATCGTAAAACAAGCACCTGTCAAGCACCGAGAGTATAAGTAATTGATAACTACCTACTTCCAAATGTACTGCTTTAAAGAAAGTATTATAAAGTTTTGCGTGAAAGACGGTGAACCACAGAATTAGCGGGATAAAAATCATTTGGTCCGGTGCGGTAACGATTCCGCCAATCTATCGCTCCAAACAATGTCTTATATAGATACAGTCGTAAATTTGGAGGAGAGATTTAAACGTGGAAATTGAACCCAGAACCTGAAAAGGCAGGTTATTTTATCGAACTCGAAAGTGATGTTGATCTCGATGAGACTTGAAGTGAGGACGTGATGCTAATAATAATAATAATAATAATAATAATAATAATAATCCTTTCTACTGAAGGCACAAGGCCTTGAAATTTTGGGTACTCAATTTATCGACCCCCCCCACCGGGGGTTAAACATAGAGGGGCAAACAGAACATGTGAGACATAAAACATATAAAAATAAAATGAATGTTATAACGTAAAAAATGGAAATGGAACCACTCGCTTCACTTACGAATGGCCTCATTTTCTTCTTTTTAAATCCTGAACCAGGGTTAATTTATTAACAGTTAAAATTAGTAGAATTTACTCAGTATACCATTCGTCTTCCTTCCAATAATTGGTTATTACCATCATTAAAAAAAAAGGAATCCTTATAATAATACTTCTTATGTAGATAGCTGCAGAGTAACGTAGCGAACCATGTTCTTTAGATATTTTTTGTAGCAAACATCTTATATAAGTAACTCATTATTTATATTTCCTTTTTACCTGATTTTAGAAATGGTTTAATCTGTCTTAAAATAATGGAATTGCCACCAGTAACACTTATATAGCTATCTTTCTGGTGGTTTTGTATTTTAGTAATATTTTACAAAATAACCTATGCAATATCGATAAACAAAAACGAAACAGCTTGACAATTCCTTTAATGTAATTATAACAAAAAAGATACAGACATTGTTTGTTGCTAAAAATAAGCCTCCTTTTGTATAAAAAGGTAATTCGAGAAAAAAACAACAAAAAAAAAAGACACTGCTAGCTGCCTCGGTATTGGAAATTTATTGAGTAAGTACCGAGCTGTTTTGTTTTGGTTGTACAAAATAGTTGATTGCAAAGATGGGTTTCCGGAGATGGTGTTAATACTGTTGTGGAAGTCGAGTGTTTGTTTCAGAAAATACTTTTATGCAAAACAAACCAATTAACCAGATACCCCACCCCCACCGGTAGAGAATGTCGAAGTCGCTACTGAATGTTTATAAACAGCAAAACCCGGACGCATCTTGTCAACTAAGTAAATCGACTCTTGGCTGTGTTCCTAAATTAAATAACAGAAACAATGACAACTTCGAACAGGATAATGGAAGCGATGGCTCCGTTGGTGATCGGTTTCGTAGTCATACAATTGGTGAACGAATTAACGAAGCCATTTGGGAAAATTGTCGAAGAAGTATTGGTGAGCCACTAAACAATTCCAGGGTTACTGACAGAAGCAGCAACTATGGTTCAACAAACTCGAGAACATTGTATGGGAAAGCATATGTCGACAAAAATCCTTCGATCCCAACAGCGACAGAATCAAAACAATCAGGGATAACTACTAAACATATATGTGAACCTAAGACTGAACCTTCAGTAGAGCAAACCGATCGGCCAGATCGTTTGAATATCAATAATTCGCAAACAGAAATATCTCCCCTAAATGCAAACACAAAGGAAGAAATGCAGTCAATCAATCGGCATTTTGCTCCTAATATGTTACAAAACACTGTAGCCAATAAAACTGCAGCCTTACCTGATGTCGGGTTAGCCGAGTCGAAACGTTTCCCTTCCGATGATCCCGAAAGCAGCCAAACACTACATGTGGTCCTACTGGATGTGTCTAACCCTAATACGCATCAGAAAAAGAGAGAGATGAAAGATTTTAGCAGTCTTACGACAGCTGGTCCGAATTTGTTAGAACACCAATCAGACTCACAATCGAACGGGAATTTAAATAATGTGTCAAAAGATCCGAGTGAGCAATTCATTAGATCCAGAAAATGCGTAAAAAATATCGAACACAACAACAATAACTATAATAATTTTCAAAGAAGTGCGGATAATGAGAAAAAATTCAACGGTGATTTAAAACCTGGAGTTGAATATGGAAATAAGACGTCCTTTAATATGCCTGCTGTATTTATGAATTCTTCATCTACTAGTAGAGGGGACAATGCTGGCCCGTCTAATTTCTGGCAGCCTGATTTAGTTGCAATGCAAGATGATCAAACGTTAGAGCAAGTTCCTATCAATAAAAAACCACGCCAAACGGTTAACGATCAGTTTAGTGTCTGTGTACCTTCTCCAGCTCGCTCACCTTTCAAAAGTGTGTTGCCAAGCAATAATTTGCAAATCGAGCCAGTAATGAAGAAAGCTACCGTTTCAGTAACTAATAAAGAAGCTATTGCTGTCAAAGAGTCTATGGAATGCACTACAGTTGGATATCGGTCAGTGCCATCGGGCAATTTCACCGCTTCTCAAACTGGAAAAAACCCAGCTATTTCAGGAAATTCAGCATTCAGACCAAACCTGGTTACGTATCTGGTTTTAAACCAAGAGAATAAAGCTGTCATGAGTAACTGTATTTTGCCGCAACCAGATAATTTATCTCAAGGTTTAAATTTTCCTTCGCAAGAAATGCATCGTCAGTTAATAGAACACACGGGACAAATACAGACGAATCCAGTACAAAACTATGTAACTGTGGCTAAAACAGATCAACTGATTCCGTGCATGGTAAGTCGTCCAAATGTGTTCCAAGGTGTTTGTAGGCAAGCGAATCAAGCTAATAGTTTGAGTCACTGTAATGGAGAGAATAATTTGATACAATTTCGAAACCAAATATTATGGCAGCATCTGCAAGAGCTGCATAGAAAACAGGCAATCGAGTGTCAACTACCGTCATGTCACTATAGCCAAAACACTCAGGACTCAAATGCTTCACATGTCGAACCATGTAACGAAATAAAGAATCCTATAAACGCACGATCACCACATGTTTCTGATAGTAATTTTATTAAAAAATTTCGGATCCTATTTCCGACTTTGAAAGCGTCATTGCGTAAAGTATTTAAAACTTCTTCTGAAGCAGTCTCTCAGAATATTGCAGGAAATCATTCGGAGAAAATGTTTATAAAGGACTTTGAAAATTCCCTTGAAGATTTAATGGGAATTTTGGATAGGGCTGAGATTTATTTGCAATCTGCGAAAGAAATCCAGATGCAGTCATTTCATGATACCTGGTTTACGCCTTACAAATGTCAAGACCAAATACCGTCTAAAACCTACTCGGACTACTGCAATGTGGCGATCAAGCAAATTAAGGTCGTCCAAGAAATCCACGATGCTATGTTATTTTTGAATAGTTTCAATAATAATAATGATAAAGAACTGAACAAATGAACATATCTGAATCAATGTTAACTTTTTTGTTTAAAGTTTTTATTATAACATTTTGGTTTTCGTTATTTTCCAGATCAATCAAACAATATTAGTAATATTGATCTGCTGAATGATAGTAATATTGGTGTATCTTGATAGGATCATTTTGCCAATGAGAAACACACGCACTGACAGAATATTCATCCCAATACACAGAATCTACTTTAATACCCGATTTCACACACGAAAAATAAACTTGCAAAACTCCTACAAAAACTAAGGTAATATTGATTTCAAATTCTGGTACAAGGCCGGCAATTTTGGGGGTAGGGTAAATCAGCTGGCACGTATTTTATCGATCCCGAAAAGATGAAAGGCAAAGTTGACCTCGGCGAAATTTGAAATTGGAACGTACAGACAGACAAAATGCCGCTAAGCGTGCTACCAATTCTACCAGCTTGACGACTTCGGGGAGAAAAAGGTAATGTTAGTAATGCTTGGTGGCATTTTGTTCGTCTTTGTTCTTTGTTCAAATTCCACCGAGGTCAACTTTACTTTTCATTCTTTTGGGGCCGATAATATAGATAGCAGTTGAGTACCGGAATCGATGTAATCGATCTACCTCTCCCCCCGAAATTGCTGGCATTGTGCCAATATCGTGAAAAAGAAAGTATCTGGGATTTATGCCAAAAATACCACTCCATTTGTTTACTGAACTAATAAAAACGTGTTAATGTTGAATGAAACTATGCCTGCATAATATCTAAAATTATTGATTTTATTACCTAAGGTTGGTATATTTTTGAGAAAACTAGTCTGTTACCTACTTGTATTTATTTATACAATGTCTATGGCTGATTTATAAATGAACATTTCTATTTTATTAGGAAAAGGAAACCTAACATTTTTTTATAAACGAATAAAATTTAAGTTTGAAAATGTCAACCAAAATACTAGTCTTTTTTCGTTTTTCCTTATTTGCATTTGTTTTGCTATTAATGTGATGTAGGAGACTGGCTTCCAGTAAGATAAATAGTTTACTATCCTGTTTAGATTGACTGGGGAAGTCAATTGATTCTGAGAGATACTTTACAAATGTATGCCCTTTATCCTAATTAAACGCAAATACTTCTGTCACAGTTTTCTGTCAATTGAAATTTGAAAAAAAAAAAAAAAAAAAAAAATATAGTCGACGTGAGAAGTTATAATTGCTCCGGTTGTTAAACTTTAACTATTGGTTTCAAATTTGACACAAGGCTAGCAACTTCGTGGGAGAGAGTAAGTCGATTATATCGCCCCCAGTACCAACTGGTACTTATTTTATCGTCACTGAAAGGGACGAAAGGAAAAGTCGGTGTATTTTGAACTGAGAACGTAGCGGCAGACGAAATACTGCTAAGCATTTCGCCCGGCGTGCTCCCGATTCTGCCAGCTCGCCGCCTTGTTAAACTTTAACTATTGGCAATA
Organism: Octopus bimaculoides; assembly: GCF_046866305.1. NCBI lineage: Eukaryota > Metazoa > Mollusca > Cephalopoda > Octopoda > Octopodidae > Octopus > Octopus bimaculoides. The sequence continues at coordinate 7,995,088 of NC_142932.1, read as the reverse complement.
TAATTCAACACGTCAGCTATGTTCTACCAAGTAATTATAAGACGATCTGTACCAATGATATCTTCAATTAGAAAGATTTTGACAAATAAAAAATTCGTTTATATATATGAAAATAACTTGGACCATCTAATTGTTGTAGGGGCGCCGTCGTGGCACATGGGTACCTTTAACGCTCTGGGACCTGATACAGCCTGTCCGACATCAGATTCCTTCCAGAAGAGAGAAATTCATGCCGGAAGAGAGAAGATTCGACTATAGTTGATAGTGGGATTTGAACTTGCAATGTAGCGAGCCTGAACCATTACTGTAAGGCAATTTATTCGAATCAGTAAAGCCTCTGCCAATCGGACTTCCTATATGTATGTTTTCGTATATGCGTGTGTCTAAATACATGTGTGTGTGTGTCTGATCAACTAATTTTACATTCATACACAGATAAATGAAACATGCTTATATATGTATGCGATTTAAAGAGAAAATGTAGAAAAAATTTAAATAAGGAATTTGATTAATTTCAAAAATGCAAATTTTATTTCCTTTGAGAAGTTTTGCAGTCTTGAAATCGCCATAGAAATTCTGTCTTTTCCTTTACATTTTCTTTCTTCTGTCTGTTCCTACATTCAGAACTGGGGAGGCCTGAAATGAAGTTGATTATCAAAATATAGCTCCGTATTAACTATTAGTTTCAAATTTTGGCACAAGGCCAGCAATGCCAGGCGAGGAGTGAAGTCGATTACAACTGGTACTTATTTTATCGACTCCGAAAGGATGAAAGGCAAAGTTGACCTCGGTGGCGTGTTGACTCTGAATATTAACACGCACGAAATGCTGCTAAGCATTTTGTCTGACGTGTTAACGATTCTACCAGATCGCTGTCTTCTCCATACTAAATATTGATTTGAAATTTTGGCACAAGGCCAGTAATTTGGAGCGAGGGGGTAAGTCGATTCTGTTGACACTAGTATTCAACTGGGGATCTTTTTTAAAACGGGGGCCACATTTTTCATTAACGAAACACTTTGAAACTTGGAACACTGGTAGAATGTGTCATATAAAACATCTTTTTCTCTTAGTCTTCTTTAAAAAAAAAGAAATCTCTAAGTTATTCCATGTTAAAGTTGTCGTATTTCTGTAATTTCAACCAATCACTGACGTCCATTCAGCCGATATACATTAAGTGCCGACTACATAAACAAACGATTCTGAAACAGTTCTATCGGTGATAGGGTTAGGGTTAGGGTAAAACAGCAAATTTAAAAAGAAAAAAAGCAAAACGAAGCTATGGAAATTAAATACGCTTTACACTGCTTAATCAGCCAAAGGAGTAAATATAAACAACTGAATACTTGTCAGTGATTGGTTGAAATTATCGAAATAAGACAATTTTTTACATGAAATAAATTCGAATACAAAAATATTTTTCTGTTCTATAACACAAAATAGATAAGTATCCGAAGTTTGAAAGTCTTTCCGTACCAAAAACACTACGTAAAACATTAATGAAAAATGTGGCCCCCGTTTTAAAAAAGATCCTTCAACTGGTACTTATTTTATCAACTCCGGAAAGATGAAAGGTAAAATCAAACTTGGCAGCACGTGAACGAATGAAGTGCCGCTAAGCATTTTGCCCAAAGTTCTAGCCATTCAACCAGCTCGCCGCCTTCTCTGAATTAAATATTAATAACGAAGAACCTTAGGCAGATACATCGTAGGCGAGTGGTTAAGTCGGTGTTTCATAACTTCGAGATTCTGCGTTCG
>NC_142932.1:7980830-7988330 GCF_046866305.1 Octopus bimaculoides | reverse complement strand
AGAGAGAGAGAGAGAGAGAGAGAGAGAGAGAGAGAGAGAGAGAGAGAGAGAAAGAGTGAGAGAGAGAAACACATAGAAAAACATTTCAAGGCAATCCTCTATATCTTCGGTATATATATAAATATATATATATATATATATATATATATATATATAATAATAATATTATTAGGGACAAAATCCAAAATTACAGGTAAAAAACTCAATTAAAATCAATTTATAAAAAATTAAAATTAAATTGAGCCTTATAGATAAAGTATATATAAAATATATATAGTTTTAGGGAAAATAACCAATTTTCAAGAACTCATCGATGAAAATCCACTATCACATATAGAAAAATTAATAATTAAAAGCACAATAAATGAGTATAATATAAAGTAAAGTAAATATCATAAGATAAATATAATAAAAAGATTACACGTGTTTCATAACCAATTTTCAAATAGAAAAGAAATTTAAATCGATTAAAATCAATTGAAATTATCGAAAATAAGTTCTATTCAAAAATATAGCTACTCGTCAGATCGTAAGTAGAACAATAATTAGATATATATCTCAACCAACAATAAGTACCAAATGAATTAATATGAAATACTTATTATATAAAGATAGAAAAATTATTAAAAAAATATCATAATATCAAAATAATAACCATTCAATAATCATCCCTTCATCCATAATAATAACATGTATATTATATACAAAAAACATCTTACCTAAATTATCATTGTTTTAAATTATCATTGTTTTAAATACAAGTTGAACGAAATTTAAGTTTAAAATAATAATGAAGATAAAATTAGTACATATTTAACCGGTGTAATAGTTAAAGCTATACTATTTAAAGCTAAAGACGTTTATTTAATTATGATTAAAGATCAATTGAATAATAGAAAAATACAAGATTATTTATTTCTACAAACGTAATAATAAAAAATATGAATGAAAAAATTATGAATGGAAAAAATTATGAATGAAAAAATTAGGAAAGAAAAAATTATTAAGAATAAAAGGTTAAACTTTATATATATATACAAAGTTTTGATTTAAAAAAAAACTTTAACGATATTATAAACTATAAAGATTAATAATTAATAAAATAATATTAATCAAAAATAATCGAAAATATATCAACACTATTCCAATCGAAGTTCTAATATTATGTTGAAATGAAACTATAACTTCTAAATAATATAGTGTTAAATAAGTTATCTATTAAAATAATCTATAAAGAACCAAATGAATAGTATAAAAACAAGAATACATATTATTTTCAAATAGTAGAAAATCTTTAGCAAAGTGAAAACAGTACTTATCCAAATTTTTCCGTAATTCAAACTGAAAACTAAGACGTTATCTAATAGCTATAGCGTTTTAAGCAAGAGTTCGCGCGAAAATACTACGTTAAAAAAGAACGTTAAAATAGAGAATAGAATACGAAAGCATGAATGAAATAATAATACTTAAATAAATGAATGAACAATTTAAAATTTATATAACTAACAACATAAAAAGAACAAAAAACTATAGTTATCTTATAAAACATATTAATAAATATTAAATTCTAATATATAATAAATAAATAAAAATATTAATAGTCGTAAATTAAATAATATTATGAAATAAACTAAAATACTACTATTGATTTAGTCTTATCAAAATCGTAGTGTCATTGTAATATAAAACCTTAAACTTACTAAAATATTAACCTACCAATAAAAACAAAATATAGCTACTAGAATAATTAAATAGATACCCCAACACACACCCTAATACATACATACATATATACATACATACATACATACACATATACATACATATATATATATATATATATATATATATATATATATATATATATATATATACATATATACATATATATATATATATACATACATACATACATACATACACACACATATACATACATACACACATATATATATATATACACTTACATGCATATACAAATATACATACGAATATACAAAATAATATACGTATATACACACAACATACACACATATATACACATAAACACTAATAAAAGCATATACATAAATAAAAACATACATACACATATATACATAAATACACACATATATATAAATACATATAACACATATAGACCAAAACATACATACTACCATAAATATATATATATACATAAATATATATCTACACATACACACATGTACCTACCAAAATATACATATAAAAACAAATAGACTCATACACACATATAAAAATAAAGAATAATATATATAAATACACACTCATCCTCCCATGCTCTCAAATATACATATTATATAGATACACATATACAGACATATATACATACACATAAAAATACACATATATATACAGAAAAAACATGCATATACATATACATATATACATATACATATATACATATATATACATATATATATACACACATACATAAATATATATATATATACACCCATAAATATATACACCTACTAATTTATATAGACAAATTACACACACTCACATATATACTTATACCCATATATATACATATATATACACATAGATAGACATATACATATACACAAAAATACTCATAACTATATATATAAAAAATATACAAAATATACACACAAATAAAAATTCACTCAAATAAATATATAAATAAGGAATATTCTAAAACAAAACTACACTCACGCACTCACTCACACGCATAATATATATAAATATACATCTATACTCACAAATATATATCTTTATACATACATGTAAATACAAATATACACTCAATATACACAAACATATATTAAAAAAAAGAAAAAAAACCCACATATATATACACTTAAACCTATATAAATACATACGTAAACATATATACATACACCTAAAAATATACATACATACTAATGCATATAGACTAAAACACACACCCTCAATATATACATGTACATGCATATACACATACCCATATAAACAAAATAAATAAAAAATTATTAGCTAAAGTTTTTATATAAATAAAGTAGTTTATGTCTACATTTTATTTTTCGTTCATCAAAAGAATTAAGTAAATTATTATCCTTATGAAATAATATCTCTTTAAATTCATTATTACATAAATTACAAAAGTTATTACCTATATGATAGGATTTAGCTTTACAAACTATCTCCCATTTTAAAATATATTTAATATTTTTAGCTTTAAGTTCCCAAATATATTTACTGAGGCCAGTAGAATTAATTAAATTTCTATTCTTAAATGAGTGCATATGTTGAGCTACTCTTAATTTAATTTTATTAGAAGTCGAACCTATATAAATCTTATTTAAATTATAACCATAATGTTTATTTTCATTCAATAATTTCACTATACATTTATACACTACATCTTTCAAATTACATTTATTATTAAAATTACATTTAGTTTTATCTAAACATGTACAATTAATTGTATTCTGGTCAACATTATTACTATTAAAATTAATATTAGAATAATTATTAAATTTAAATTTGTAGTAATTATTTAACTTAAATTTATTAAAAGAAGAGATAATATTAGCAACATTATTAGTAGTGGAATAACCTACACCAAAATTATTTTTACAAAAAATATAATGATATTTTTTTATTATCTTTAAGGAATAAATCAATAACTTTAAAAACTTCATTAATAATGTTAGTTTTAACTTGAACACCGTATGGAATAATTAACCAGAGTTTGTTCTTATTATAGATATTATTGAATTTATTATTTGTATTATTAAATTTATTATTATCATTAAAAAAATTAAAATATTTAAAATTGTTACCATTAAAATTAAGTTTATGTTTAGGTAATTTATTATAATACCAATTATTCTTATTATTCTTATTATTACCTAAGAAGACATTATCATGAGTATAAAAGTTATGTTTATTAAAAAGGTCATTATTATTATAATTATTATTACTACTATTATAAAAATAATTCGGATTATTAAAAAATGTTATATTATTAGTATATCCCGCTTCTTGCAGGGCTTTATTATAATAAGGTGCATGTTTTTCAAAAATCTCTATATTAGAAGATAGTAAAGATATTCTCTTACCTATAGTAAAAGTTAAGGATTTTTTAACTGAGGGTGGGTGATTGCTTTTAGCATGAATGTATTTAATATTTTCATTAATCTTATGGTAAGGTTGGGTATTACCAGTAGATAAATTAAAATTAGCATCTAAATAATTAACGTTATAATACTCATTATAAATAGTAATCTTTAAACCATTTCTTTTAAAAAAACTATATATTCTCTTCTTATATAATTCTAGTTGTCTATTAGTGCAATTTTTAGTAAGTAATAAAAGGTCATCCCTATATAAACCACCCTCCAATTTTAAGTTTTCAAGTTCAAGTTCAGATAATAAATATATACCTACTAAATCAGTTACCTGTGCTGAATCAGGCGCCCCCATTGGTATATCAAAATAATCTCTGGTATCTTTTCTAGCCCACAATTTATTATCATATTTAATCAATGATTTTCTAGCCATTTTAACTACTTTTACTTCATCGTTAGTCATACCTACTTTCTTCATAGCAAAAATTAGGGCCTTATTTAGTACAATTTCATTTATAGAAGAATAATAATTGTCAATATCAATTTGAATAAATTTATACCTATATTTATCATTAATACTATTAAACCAATTTAAAGTATCTACTGTGGAATTCCATAACTTAAGATAATTAATTCCATTTAATTTGTTAATATATTTATCTAAAATTATTTTACTTAATTTACCTAGATCTGACTTACAAGGACAAATAAGCCTAACTTTAGGGTCAGAATAAAAATTATCTTTATGGTCTTTTAAAGTAATTCTAGGGTGCATCGGTACATAAGGTTCTGTCTTACTATCAAGTTCGTATTTAAACATTATTAATTTAGAGGCCTTATTAATCAAATTTAAAGTATTTTCTGGAACTATCTTATATTTCTTATTAATTTCTTTCTCTAATAAATAATCATATAGTTTTACATCTAGTTTATATAAGTTCCTAGTTTTATCAGATTGTACAATAATACCATCCATATTTCTAAATTGTTTAATTTTAATGGCTAAATTTCTTAAATAATCATTATGTCTATTTGGATATTTATGAAATTTAATATTTTTCACTACTTTCCAAATACTATCCTCTAAAATTTGTAAATCCCTATTATACGGTGGTTCTTTTCTGGATTTAAATTTAGAATTAATGTAATTTAAATTATCTACATCATGAACATTAGTAATATTATGAATATTATTAAAATAAGCTTTCCATTTCATTCTAGTAATAAATTCTTTAATATTATTAATAAGTTTCAAAATATATTCCTTTCTAGATGGTATGGGGATATCCTTCAAAGATGAATTCCAAAACAGTGGCTCAATCCTACCTGTAAATTCCATAATCAACGAAAAATTGAAAGTTAAATACAAACAACTAACGTTAATTATAAATTAGAAAATAATAATATTATTAGGGACAAAATCCAAAATTACAGGTAAAAAACTCAATTAAAATCAATTTATAAAAATCAATTTATGAAACACGTGTAATCTTTTTATTATATTTATCTTATGATATTTACTTTACTTTATATTATACTCATTTATTGTGCTTTTAATTATTAATTTTTCTATATGTGATAGTGGATTTTCATCGATGAGTTCTTGAAAATTGGTTATTTTCCCTAAAACTATATATATATATATATATATATATATATATATATATATAGGCGATGCAAGTACTCTTGTAGTACACTCGTGTGTGTGTGTATATATATATATAAAATATCTTATATTGTATATACAGGGGTTGGACAAAATAATTGTAACACCTAGCATCATAGCATCATAATTTTGAAATATCTATAAACCCGCCAAAAGCTTGTTTATTTCTATGTTTTTTTTTATTGTTTATTATTAGTCTTGCTTAATATGTTTTGCTAAAATCGTTGTTTCTTTTCAGATATCACCAGGAAAAGGAAATTAAAATTCATTAAAATGACAGATTTATCGGATAGTCAAAGAGGTCGCTAGCGTAAAGAAAACAACCGAAATATTTGGTGTCACAAGCAGTACTGTTTCGAAAGTAATGACAGCCTTCAAGAAAGAAGGAACAAGACCGCCTCGTTGAAACAAAACTCCAGAAGAAAACCAAAACATTCAGATAGGGACCGTCGGACTCTTACGCGAATTATTAGAAAGGATCACAAAATTACAGCTTCCAAAACTACTGCAGAGCTTAATGACCACATCAAGAACACAATTTTCACAAAATCTGTTCGCCGGGAGCTGCACAAAGCCGAATTTCACGCGGTGGCTGCAACCAGAAAACCACTTCTTTCAAAAACAAACGTAGGAAAGCGTTTAGAGTGGACTAAAAAACCTGCAGAATTGGTTCTTAGAATAGTGGAAGAATGTTATTTTCTCAGACGAGTCATCCTTTACCTTATTTCCGACCACCGACCGAGTATACGTGTGAAGATAGCCAAAAGAAGCATTTGACCCAGACTGCCTTCTTCCAACTGTTAAACATGGAGGAGGATCTGTGAGGTTCTAGGGTGGGGGGTGGGGTGGGGCTATATCTTGGAAATCCGCCGGCCCTATGATTTCCCTTCATGGCAGAATTAAGTCAAGACTATTTAAGCATTTTATCTGATCAAATTCATCGTATCTATGGTTGCAGAACTGTTTCGGAGGGAAACGCAATCTTTCAGAATGATAATGCACCAATTCGTACAGCTAAAGTTGTTACTGAATGGCACGAGGAACATTCTAGTGAAGTTGAACATCTTATCTGGCCAACACACTCCCCAGATCTCAATATCATTGAACATTTATGGTGCATTTTAGAAAAACAAGTAAGGAGTCGATATCCTCCACCATCATCACTACAAGAAGTAGGGACTGTTTTAGCTGAAGAATGGACAAAATTCATTTGGAATCAATTCAAACTTTGTACGAGTCCATACCTCGTAGAATTCAAGCTGTAATTATTGCCATAGGCGCAGGAGTGGGTGTGGGGTAAGTAACTTCCTTACCAACCACGTAGTTCTGGGTTCAGTCCCACTGCAAGTGTATTATACTATAGCCTCGGGCCAACCAAAGCCTTGTGAGTGGATTTGCTTGACGGAAACTGAAAGAAGCCCGTCATATATATATATATATATATATATATATATATATATATTGTGTGTGTGTGTGTGTGTGTGTGTGTGTATGTGCTTGTCCCTCCACCATCGCTTGACAACCGACGTTGGTGTGTTTACGTCACCGTAAGTTAGCAGTTTGGCAAAAGAGCCTGATAAAATAGGGTAACAAAGAATAAGTCCTGAGATCGAGTTATTAGGACTAAAGGCGGTGCTCCAGCATAGCCGCAATTGAATGACTGAAAGAAATAAAAGAGAAAAATATATATGTATATACACTCATATATATATACATGTATATATATATATATAAATATAT
>NC_142932.1:7953330-7975830 GCF_046866305.1 Octopus bimaculoides | reverse complement strand
CAGAGACACATGTACGCATAACGTAATTCGCAGTTAGAATAAGCATTATACAGCATATAACAAAGCTGTTTCTTTGAATTACAAGCCATAACTTTCTCCTCATTTTCAGACACTGTATCCTGGACTAGATCGACCAACGTGACATTTCATCATCACTTTCGGTGATGATTTCAAGACGAGCAGAAGATTTGGCTAATGCCTTTGTAAGAGCAGACTTAGGCAACCTGTAACAGTCGGATCAAATGTAACCCGTTTATGACATTTAGAGTGGTACATGTTAAACAAATTTTATTAAAATTCTGTAGCACAATCTTTAGGTCCAATTCTGTTAATTTTGAATAATGTTCTTTGTTTCGTTCACTAACACCTTCTTTTAAATGGAGATAGTTGATTCTCCGAATTATCAACCAATGAAAAATACAAATATGCATATAACCATTTCAACTAACTGAATTTTTCGATTCAAGCAAATCTTTACGCTGCATTGATATTCAATAATTTGTAATTTAAGAATGATAGCCTTTGGGTAAATTGAGAGTATTTTTACAAAGTTCGTTAAGTTCTGTAAATTTTTCATTTTAATTATAAATAAACTCCTCTCTAAATAACTTCATCAAGAAAAAAGAGAAAACTTTCCGAAGAAAGAAGAAAATTCCAGTATAAGTCGGTGTGTGATTACTTCTTTGCTGAAGTAAAAAAAGAGACAAATGCGTTTAATAGGTTCCGAATTCCCCTTAGCATTTAAGAAAATTCACGTTAAAAAGCATTATACGGCCAAACATTTTGGTTGTTATGAATTTTAAGCAAAGAATTAGAAAGATTAAAATTGAAACACTTAAGAAACATGAATATGCTTTTGCTACTAGGCATAGAGATTTCGAAAACATTGTGCACCCTAGTTATAGAGTAAGCGAAAAAGTTGTTAAACAATCCAAAAGTAATTTTGATAAATTTGACAAAGAATGCTCTTATAAGAATTGGATGAGATATGACGGCTCGGCCATCTCTCCCCAGTTCTTATATTAATCATTAAAATTCAGAAATACAACAACACGTGGGATAACGGTAACAACAGATCAATAATTTATTCTAGGTTGGTGTAGAGCCGTTTCGTTCCTGGGTGAACAGGCATGCCGCTAGAATACCAAGGAAGCTTCGACCACATGTCGGTATCGAGTTGAGAGAGCACAGTTTCCGTCTATCAAATCCACTCACATGGTTTTGGTCGACCCAAGGCCATAGTAGAAGACACTTGGCTAAGGTGCCCCGCAGTGGAACTCAATCTGGAACCATTTAGTTGGTAAGCAAGCTACTTACCTCACACCCAAAATCTGACATATAAAGGTTATATATACAATGAACTGAAGGTGGCAGAGTTCTTATACAACTACAAAGCTATTATAAAATAACCCCCATAGGATTACAGAAATATCTAATTCAGAAGCAAGGAAAACTAGTTCAAATAATCACACTATAACAGACACATGTACGCGTCTGTACGCACACATTTCTGATAATGTATAAAAATATGCAAACATTACACACACAGGCACGCACACACATATGGACGCATACTCACACACGCACGCACAAACACACGCAAAGACACACACACACGCACGTACACACATACACACACACACACACACACGCGTGTAATAAGGTAATATGCATATGTTCATTTATATGTGTGTGTTGTGTTTGTGTGTGTTAGTTGTATGTTATACTGTATCATCTTTATACTCTTTTAAAAAAAAAAAAATATTTAAAAAATCATACGCGCCGTACATATATTTGAAATGAATGATTAGGAATTTATTGCATATCCAGCCTATTGTTACATTGTGAATTATTTTTGCAACAGTAAATATAAAACAATTTTATATTGATTGTTGCCTAGTTTTGCATGAATTTAAACAAAAGCAACATATATAAATACCATTTGTCTGTCACTGATTTCGGGATCTTCTTCTTCTTCTTCTTCTTCTTCTTCTTCTTCTTCTTCTTCTTCTTCTTCTTCTTCTTCTTCTTCTCCTCCTCCTCCTCCTCCTCCTCCTCCTCCTCCTCCTCCTCCTCCTCCTCATCATCATCATCATTATTATTATTATTATTATTATTCTGTAGGCTCATTTTTATCACGTTCTTTCAGCACACTACCGAGCTACTAGTTTTCCTCTTCTCAAGGTTGCTTTGGCATATTTTTCTAAACCGAATTTCATATCTATTTCTTTGGTAAATCTATGCACTGTCTGTAGTAATGTTTCCAGTTGTTTATCATTTGCATCCTGTAGTTTTAGATCACTCACATAAAAGAGATGGCTGATTGTTTTACCGTGGCAGTAGATGGTTGATTGTTTTATCCTCATCAATTCTCTTTAGCATGTCATTTTAAGGCGTCAGTACCAAGCAGAAATGGAGTGAAGAGAGCGAGTCTCCTTGGAATATTCCTCTTCTAATGGGAATGGTTTTTATGAGTTCGTCTTTTGTCTGGAGCTGCAGCACAGTTTGCAATTTATTCATGGAATATTTTATATATTTCATTGTTATTGGTGTTACCCTGTTGATGGCTAGTGTCTTCCGGATCCATGTGTAGGGATCCTTCTTTTTCATTCGGCTGTCTTTAGCTGTGGCTTCATTGATCAATAACTGATCTTTACAGCCATATGAGCCTTTGCAGCTTCCCTTTTGCTCTTCTGGAAACAAGTTGTTTTCTTTGAGACGTTTGGCAGTTACGACTCAGTAAATAGTAGATGTGTTATGGGTCTGTAGTTTTGTGGATTTGAGAATTAGGATGGCTTTCCCTTTTCTAAGCCATAACGTACTACTGAGTAGTACGGTAGTCTCTGGTTCTGCTAGTATCTCATTGAATTGTTATTATTATTATTATTATTATTATTATTATTATTATTATTATTATCATCATTATTATTATTATTGTTGTTGTTGTTGCTGTTGTTGTTGTTGTTCACGCAACAGATTGTTGGATAAGAAAAGATTCCTAATATTGGTCTACAACAAGTTGCCTTAGATGCCAAGAACCCTCCTGTCAGATTACAGCAAGTGACCTTAGATGTCAAGAACCCTCCTAAGTATACCAGCTGTACCTAATATCACTGTTTTCTGCAGCTGTACTAAACTGGCTTTTATGCCTATTTCCTCTATCCATCTGTTCAGATCTTTAGGGATAATTCTCAACGCCCCTATAACTACTCGAATACATTTTACCTGCATTATCCATAGTCTCTGTAATTCAATAGCTAGGTCCTGGTACATTGCTACTTTTTCTACATTTCTCATTATTATCATTATTATTATTATTGTTGTTGTTGTTGTTATTAACGCGGTGAGCTAGCAGAATCGTTAGCACGTTGGGCAAAATTCTTAGCGGCATTTCGTCTGCCACTACGTTTTGAGTTCAAATTCCGCCGAGGTCGACTTTCCTTTCATCCTTTCGGGGGTCAATTGAATAAGTACCAGTTATGCACTGGGATCGATCAAATCGACTTACATCCACCCCGAAAATGTCGGGCCTAGTGCCTATATTAGAAAGGATTATTATTATTATTATTATTATTATTATTATTATTACTTAAGACGTTGCACCGTATCCAATATCGTGATATTGTTGATTGAAGATATTGTGTCTACGGAGGTTTGTACTGTGTATCAAGTCACAACAAGGACTATTATTATTGTTTTTGCTGTTGCTGTTGTTGTTATTCGGTCGTCTTATTTTTATCACGTGTTTTCGCAGCACTGCCGAGCGCAGCCCTATGTGACTTGAGTATGTGCTGTGGTTTGTTTTGGTACTGTTATTTTCACTGTATTGAAGTGCTTTACGTAGGGCTTGTGCGGTGCCTAGTAGTGCTATTTTTTGTATGTTATATTTATTCGTAAGTCCTGGGGCTTGTTATATATACTCGTAAGTCCTGGTGTTTGTAATAATAATAATAATGATAATAATAATAATAACGATGTTGATAATAATAATAATAATAATAATAATAATAATAATAATAATAATAATAATAATAATAATAATAATAATAATAACGATGATAATAATAATAGTAATGATAATAATAGTAATAAATGCTCTGAAGCAATACCAGGCATTGGCTCTCTTGGCTTCAGGAACCTTATTCGGAGACCTTTTCAGCGGAATGGCTATTCAACTTGAAGAAAATTCTAACTGGGCCTCACCTGCGAGGTCATGTGCTGTTTATCTTGATATAAGATCACCATGTGGCGCACATGTAGTTGTGATGCGTGTCCCTGGTGCACCCTTATCAGAAGGGTAGTCATGATGGGTATAATGGGCTTCGTATAACTGTACTCCAGTGTCACTTTGTTGGCACGTGCTGCTCTCTCACTCAATAGTAATAAAAATAAAATTATTAAGCACTGACTCTCATGGCTTTTTATCCTAACTGACTGGTAGTGTTAGCATGTACATGTTTTGTCTTGGTATAAAAGATGGGCTACAGTGAACGACATAATCTCTGGATTTAAAGTTTTGGCACCAGTAGAGTATCAATCAAAACATAACAGTTGACCAGTATCTGCACTGGTTAATATGTTGGCGTTATAAAAATCAAAACTGTTGATAAGTGGTATAAGCAACACCGTGAGGCTGTAGCTGAGGGGAAAATTGTAACGACTCTTTGGGGCCTTCTTGTACTTACAGACAGAATCATCAAAGCTAATAAGCCGGATATTGTTGTAAAAGACAAAAATAACAACCTCTTTTGTCTTCTGTCCCAGTAATAAAAATGAAAAGAAAAAAAAAGGGATATATTTGAACCAGCTTGGATAATACCAATAGTGTCAAACCGCCATCGTCTGACGTCAATTGGAAGGACAGAAAACATAAAGGAAAAAAAAACTCCAGAAGACGGTGAAGAAATAAAAAAAAAAAGGTTTCACAAGGAAAAAAAGACATAAAATAATAACAGACTCAAACGTAGGAAGAGGAGCCAGTCACAGTATTTCGATTAGCAAATTACCAATTTATAGACTTCTTACATTGACTGCATGAAAGAAAGAAATGATAAAATAGCAGATAAAGTGATTCGTTTCGATTATGTAGAACATAGAAGTTATCGCAGCTATAAAACTGTTCGTTAATCTAGGAACTGTTTAATGTTTACTACTAGGATCTCAGAGCGCATGGCTCAGTGGTTAGAACATCGAGCTTACGATCGTGAGGTTGTGAGTTCGGTTCCCGGACCGGGCTACGTGTTGTGTTCTTGAAGAAGACACTTTATTTCACGTTGCTCCAGTTCACTCAGCTGTAGAAATGAGTTGCGACGTCACTGGTGCCAAGCTGTATCGGCCATTGCCTTTCCCTTGGATAACATCGGTGGCGTGGAGAGGGGAGACTGGTATGCATGGGCGACTGCTAATCTTCCATAAACAACCTTGTCCGGACTTGTGCCTCGGAGAGCAACTTTCTAGATGCAATCCTATGGTCCTTCATGACCGATGGGGGTCCCCGAGGATCTCAGGGAGCCACCGCTTGAAATAGAAAGAACAGAAAAAAGGCAAAATAAAATTATGAATGATCTCGGACTAAAAGTAAGCAGAATGTAGAACATGCCTGTCCCCTCGGGGCACACTAGCTTTACTGTTATCCGAATCAGTAACAAAATTGGGATGAAGTTTGCTGAGAGTTACGAAGCCGAGCAAGAAGAAATTACAATGCTGATTGACGGAAAGAATAACCTTTATATGTTATGATAGAAATGATGGAAAACACACCAATAATCTACCAATAAAGGAGTCATGGGATTTTTGCATTTTGGCCAAAACGGTCAATAATGAATGTACCAGGCCGTAGGAAGTGGTCGGAAAGATAAGCATTGACAGTCGTCGGGTGTGTTAATATTCCCTGGGTAGCTTCGTCTATTCTCTTTATGTATTGTGTATTAAATTTTTAACCTGTTTTAATAAATTATATTATGATTTTTCCTAAATATTCCATTTATTATATTCGTACTTCCCCCTTTTTGTTTGTAACACTTTTAATACCACACACTTTGCACAGTATCTTTGGGCCCCTGTGGCCAATAAAGAAAAAAATATATTATTATTATTATCATTGTCATTATTAGTATACTTCGTATTAAGTTTATGGCTGTAGGTGATCATGAAGTGTAAGTTTCTTTTAGTTTAGACAAGCGACTACTAAAGATATTGCAAATTTTAAGAAAAATAATTTTAATACTAAAACAAAAACAATGTTGTATACAAATTTTCAAGACTGTATAACAGCTGCAAATGTCATAACACATCGTGTATTAATACAATGAACACAAATAAAAATCTCTCTAAAAATGTGCTTTGAATGACTGAATATAAATTGAAACATCTGGATAATAAAGTTATTTATTATTTAATGAATAATCAGTATAAAGATAAATGTTAGGTTATTTCAAACCGGAAAACTATGAATATATATGTAAGAAAGGTATTCTAGACGAAACAACACTCAAACACCTATGTATTAAAGAATCTTATTGTTGTCGTCACTAATGTCATGTACTGATTGTTATCATTGTATAAACTGTATCTGTCCTGGTCAAAAGCCTGAATAAAAGTATTTTACTAGATGTGCCTTATATAAAATAAAAACTATATAACTACTTGATATTTGTAAATAATTTAATTTATGCAGTATGAAATACGAATCATATCTGGTTGACATATGAAATACTACAGGGTACTACTATATTTTATAAATCTATAGAATTGTCATCTGAGTAAAGGGGCTGTAATTTTGCTTTACATAACAATGAATTCGTGTTAGGAAGATATCAATCCAGCTGAATATATTTCTTGGTGTATCCTGATAGTTTGGTCTCTATTTTGTCTGATAGGTGGCTACAAATTATTTAGCAAATTAGAAAGGTCTTGAGCCACAAGTCTTCGAATTCGATCATATGATTTATTGTCTTGTGTTGTATCTCTTTTTACATCTATAATACTTCTGCCGGCTTCAACAAAATGCAATATTTAGACAATAAGACATCATTTGTAAAAAGACTTAGTTTTGTAGCAGAAAAACGTCCAACGTAAAAATATAGCAGGTTATCATTGAATGACATCCAGGATCAACTGCAATTTATCTTAGATCGTAAAAATTGAACTAAGAGGGATTGGCTCAGAGCAATGTTTAGTGACGAAACCGCCAGTAAGTAATTTTGTCTCATGCTGCATCCCATGTACACATTTTCAGGAATCAAGTGATGCCTAACTATTAGAAAATGGGGTGGGGCATTTCTGCAAATAGAAGAGTTTGTTTTTGGATAATGTCTCCAGTAACTCAAAATATTATCTAGGTACTCTGAAGAAAAATGTTTCTACTTATATGACCATCCATAATTGCATTACATTCCACCAGGACGGTATACATTGTTACTCTGCAAAATGCATGAAAGTATGGTCTAGAGCTAATGATATTACTGTATTGAGTAAGTACACAGGGTTATTTAATCTAAACACTATCGTAAATACATGCTATTATATAGAAAAGAAAACTACTGCTTATTATACTTGATCAATTTCGGATTACAATTTCGGAAATTACAGCAACAATTTGGTCAAAAGTATGCCTGACCGAATTCTGCTGTATAAAGGTAACCATGTTAAATATTTAGTGATATAACATTGATATGTGTACCTTGTAAAGTGCTAACGGGTTATCTATCTGTTTTAGTTTTAAAAAAAACATTATTTGTTTTCATTTACATCATCAGTTACAATATAAAACCTTACATTTATCAGTGTATTCAAAGTTTTGATCCCGGGTGGTATATTCCAATGAGTAATTTAATATTCAAGATGAACGCTTCCACACCACGACAAACTTGTCACTTCCAGTATTCAAACATATGTCAAACAAATCATAAGCGCTCTGTTACAGCATAATTTTATGTTAAATATTTTGAACAAATAATTTTAATACTAATCCCCATCGATTTCTAATTTAGTCACAAGCAAATAAATATGAGATTGTCTCAGATTCATGATTATCTAAGGAAGATTAATAGCTTAAATAAAATAAATTAAGCTACGGTCGTGCTGATGAAAGATCTTACTCCGTTGAATCTTGTCCTGGCGTAAGACGACTTCATCAACGTCTCATTTGTAGAGTTACTAATTCAACATAAGCTTACGCATGCACATGAACAAAAATATTATGGTAACTACATGTGTATATATAACTCTCCCTACAAGCACAATTTAAAAGGACAACTCACCTATGACATCAATAGGACCAAGAATACACAAATCGTATATAAAGGACTTTGGACGAGTGTAATTACGCTTATCTTCTGCTGCCTCAGTTTTCTTATGATCTTTCATTACACCTGAGGTTTCGTTAATATTGGTTCTATTAATAGAAAACGGAAGCAATTTAGTAGCAATTTAGTAGCAATTTAGTTTTATTGTATTCAATGACAAATCTTTAATTCGCACTAAATCCATGAGAATTATAATATTTTTGTATGAACCTTGTGAAAATCTGATTGTTCTGGATCAGCATATGATGGGATATCCAGAAATGTCTCGCGACAGACCCAACAATACACCCCCCCAACCCCCCCCCCAATAAACAAGTGCATAACGTATAGAATTACACCGTGAGAAAGAAATAAAGCTTCAACATTTCAGACAGTGGTCTGCTGTGAAGAACATTGAAGAAAAAGGTAAGAGGAAAAAAATTACCTGAAAAGCGATGTTATTTACAGAAAAACGGAATTATGCTTGAAAAATAGAAGTAGATATTATGGATTCTGTATGTTGCATTTACCATATACACGCTGCTTTAGTACATACGCACACTCACATGAATATATGAGTGGATTTGGTAGATGAGCAGTATGTGTTTTGGAGATGGGGTGGTGCTAACGTACACAGAATGGTATTTCTCAGTGTGTATGTGTGCGTTACGGGGAGATGTGTTATTTGAGAAAGGCAACTTGATTGTTAAATCTCCAGTAGACAGGCTGTGTTTGGCCAAGAAATTTGTTGTTGTTTACGATGCAAACGAAAAACAGGAGCTTTTTGGCGCAAAACAACATGATAGAGGGGAATATAGGCAGGTGTGGCTAAGGGATTTTAAAGTGACGAAGGACAAGTTGGAATGATTCTATAAAGCGATCTTCAAATGCCGACTAGTTTATTCAATCAGTTTATTCAAACCGTTGCCTTGTAGAATAAATGACACGCAATCTCGGAGCAATATCGTCGACTCCACTACCACGACTACCAAAAAGAGTGGCTGACACAAACAACAGATAAACATCATCACCACTGCCACCACCACCGTTTGCCATTATCATTTCTTTACCCTTTTCTATGGGATACTTTCTCTCTTTTTCTTTTATGTTTTCTCTATCTCCCTTATGTGAATACTAACTTTTCTTCTGTCTGTCTTATTAAATTAACCCTTATTAACAACCTCACCACTAGTGCATCCGTCGCCACCAGTACCGTAACTATCAACAGTATCTTTCTTTACTCTATTTGAGTTACTTCCTCTAGCACGGCAGAAATTGTAGGTCGGAACGTACTGTAGTATTAATATGTAGCTTGCAGATAAGAAGAGTTAAATTCTGTTCCCAATCTCGAAAATGATGATGAATTTGGTACATTGGAGTAATATTCCGATTCCAACCAAGCCAGAGAATTCGTTGGGTTATTTCTATGACACCAATTAAAGGATACATTCCGAAGATGGTGGAGGATTGCACCAAGATAGCGTTCTTTATGATGTAACTAACTCTAACTCTTAAGTCTTGGCACGGTTTTGCAAGGGTCTTTAAAAAGTTTTCAAAAATTTTAATTTAATTCTTTGGAAATGATCAGTAAAAGTGTAACTGTTCTAGATGTAATTCTCGTCATTAATATGAGCTCATATTACCCATAGTACAAATTAAAAAAACCTACACTGCATTTACAAATCATCTAGTCTCCCTAAATCTATTATCAATAATCTAATTAGAAATATTTTCATTAAAATCTTTAAACTGTCAGCAAATGGCGAAATATTCCAAAATAATATCAACTATCATAATGTGCCACTAAAAACAGATGTGCAGTTGATCCAAAGAAAAATAGTCTACGTGTATATCTGACATCAATTATTTTAACCTAAATCTTAGGATAAACAAATCTAGGAAACTAAATACTAATAACACTTTATCTTCAACTAGTAAACACTCAAAGACAGATTATAACATGGAAAATTTAAATAATGTTAAACCTAGAACTAATTCTCCAAATAACCATACCTCAAAGAAGTATAAGAAGACAAGCAAAGATAAATGGACATAATTTTATTGAATTCCTTAGAAACGCTAACTCAAAGCATGATGATAGTGTAATGAAAGATGGTAATGACAAAACCAGAATTAAACATGGACCTATAACTATTAGCAATAGAAAGATAATTGAAAGTATTAGCGTAAGCCCCAATTAAATGTTGCACATAAAATTACTAGCAATGCTAGAGATATAATTAATAGTGGTACTAGCAATAGTACACGAAGCAGTAATTACAATTCAAATAATAATACTAATCATGATGACAATAATAACTAACAGCTTCGGATTTAAAGGATCTTCTCGCAGAGATATTTCTCAATGTCATTCTGATAATGCCTCCGACCTTAGTATAGTTTCTAATCCGAAAACGGATATTTTACATCTCATCCGCAAAATTGAAATTAATGGAAGAAATAGTAGAAAACTAAACAGCACATGGTATAATACTCCATGCTTCTCTTGAAAAAAACTAACAGAGCTAAAACATCACATGAAATGATTTGAAAAACCACCATTCTGGCCATTAGAATCTCAACTTTACTCTTATACTCCAGAACGCCTCACACATCTGATAATATCTCTAAACTTAAATTAGGACTAAAAATAATATCATTCGAAAGGAAATATCTAACAGTTGTAGTCTCAACAATAATGATGTAAATTTCTCCCAATCTCACTCTAATAATTAAAAATAGGAAAAAACAACCGTTTGTGAATGTGTACAATTTGTCAAATCTGATTACTGATTGAGTTGAACAGAAAGGAAACTCGTAGTAATAGTACCAATGTTAAAAGGGTAAATTACTAACATCTACCAAACAAACACTGTAACAATAGTAACAGCAGCGAACTTCAATGTAATAATAGTAGCTGTGGAATTCGGCTTTAAATGTAAACACAAAAAGGATAAAGCAAGCTGAGCATGTAGATGAGAATACGGAAATTTCACCAACTCCATTTAAATTGACTGCAAAGAATATTGCTAGAGGGTTGGCATTTATAGAAGGTCTTAAATTTTTTGCTAATAACAGTCTTAATTGTTAACATAACATAGACCTCACAAAGGGAGCTTACAATGAGTTCAATTTCTACAGTGAGCTGTACAAAAAGAAGATATGGTATAAAGATCAAACAGTTTTCGATAAGTACTTCGCCTTTCAAATAGATATTGATGATGAACTATAAGACGGAAGTTAGTAGCTCTAATACCCACATTAATTCACCTTCACACATCTTTTGTGATAAGAGCCTTCTAGCACTACGATATTACAATCCTTATTTTTTAACATATTTCTCTTCAAATGCTTTTATTCCACTCAGCTGGCAAAAATGAGTAATCCTACGACAGACCGGCGTCCCGTTCAAGTGGCGAGTTTATACGCCATGAAACCGGAAAACCGGCCCTTATGAGTCTGCACTACTCGAGAAAGTAATTTTACTTTACCTTTACATATAAATATTTTACTGTGTATAGTTCATAATTGTAATTTTTATGTACAAAAGTGGTCCAATTGGCTGATTTTGTTGTTGCTTCCTTTTTGCGATAAAAAAAGAAAGGAAAGAAAGAAATCCGTCGGAACGCATTCTCTATTTAAAACATAAAAATCAAAGAGAAAGATAAGTTTGGGATTTCGCGTTACGATAAGTTTTTTCAGACATACTCCCGGAACCCGAGGTGTTCGTGTGTGTGTGTGTGTGTGTGTGTGTGTGTGTGTGTGTGTGTGTGTGTGTGTATGGTATGTATGTATGTATGTATGTATGTATGTTGTATGTGTGTTTCTGCGCGCGCATGTATATATATATATATATATATATATATATATATATAGGTGAGAAAGTTGGTATGTGAAAGCACGTGGTTGGATGTATAAAAGATAATAAGAGTGAAAAAACTACAGATGGCTTGTGTTACATGGTTAAAGTATATATTTAAATTATGTCAGAAAAATGTTATAAATTTTTTTTGGTATATAAACATTGTATTTGGAGAAATAACCGGTTTCGTGTTGTCTTTTCAAATTTCTCTACTTCATTGTAACATGTGTTCGCTCTAGTCTGAAAAGAAAAGTTCTAGATAGGGGGAGGTAATTAGGGATTTCTTCCGGTATAAGGGAGATAATCGAAATCTAGGAGCTGGTAGAATTTGATTAATTTACCATGGTTTTGTTCTATATTTTTTTCCCTCTCAGTGGGGTGATGAATTTCCTTATTTAAATGTGTTAGCAATGGTTAAGTTTGGGTTTGTATTTTTGAATGAAAAAGGTTTCCTTATTTAATCTAATTTGTGTTGGTGTTCTAATGGCACATTGATAGAAAGGAAAGATTATAAATTGTGGTAGCATTTGTTTTGCGCATTTCTCAATATGCTCACTAAGAGGTATCATTCGGTATTCTGGGCATGCAATCTGCTGTCGATGCAGAGTGTATCTGCGTCTGAGCGATAATCCTGTGGACCCTATGTAGTTTTCGTGGCAGCCCGTGCATCTTATTACATAAATAAGGTTTTCTGAGGCACAAGTAAAGTCAGATTTAACTTTGAATTTTTGTCCCTCTTTGAAGAGGAATTCTGAACCTTCTAGAATGTTTGGGCATGTTGCGCAATTTGGACGACCACATTTTTTTACTTTTGCATCTGTTATTTTGGAAAATAATTTTGCCTTTGTGAGGATCTTTTTCAGTGATTTTGGTTGTTTGTAGCTTTTAGTGATTTTGTGTGTGTGTAAAATTTCCTTTAATTTGGGGTCCTTATGTAGCATTGGTATGTTTTGGGTGATGATGGTGAAGGCTTCTTTGTTTCTGGGGTTGTATGAGGATATGTACGGCAGTATTTTCGGGGAAGGTGTGTTGCTGTCTTTAACTATTCTTAAGCTTTCTATGTTAATTTGTGATGCACGTCTGATTCCATCCTCTATGAGTTGAACTGGGTAGTGTCTGTTAATTAGTGTGTTTTTGAGTTCTTGTAGTGTATAATCTCTAGTATTTTGTTCTGACACTATTGTGCATATCCTTCTTGCAAGGTTGAAGGGGATGTTTGTCTTGGTGTGTCTTGGGTGGCATGAATCAAATAGTAGATACTGTTTGGCGTCTGTAGTTTTGTAAAATATGTCCGTTTCTATTTTTAGGTTTACTTTTTTAATTAGTATATCCAAGAATGGGAGCTCCTTTTGGTTGTACTCCATTGTGAACTGTATGTTTGGGTTGACACTGTTCAATAGACTTTTGAATTTCAAGAGTTCATCTGTGTTTTCATTCCAGAGTATGAAACAGTCATCCAGGAACCTTTTCCAATTTTCTTTTATGTATTGGGAAAGGGTGTTTCCAAAGGTGGATAAAGATTCCTGGTATATTATTATTTCCAAGTAACCCATTGTTAGGTTCGCAATGACTGGAGCTGCCCTAGTGCCCATAGCAATTCCGGATTTTTGTCGGTAGAAAGTATTGTCAAACATGAAGTGGTTGTTTCGTAAGATGAATTCAACGGATTTAGTAATGAATTCTTTACTGATCCTGTTTGGGATTTCTTTCGGGAATTGATCCAGCCAGAACTGAATTGCCTCTAGTCCATAATTATGAGGTATACTGGTGTATAAATTAATCACGTCAAATGAGACCATGATTGTTTCTTCCTTGACTTTCTTTGGGAGGTGATTTAACATATCCAAGTCATCTCTGATATAGCTATTGATGTGTTTAAGGAAGGGTTTTAGGAGGATATCCATAAATAGACTTAGTCTGTGTGTTTCACAGGCTGGGCCAGCTATGGTGGGTCGCAGGTTTAGGTCCCCCGGGTTTGGTGTATGTATGTATGTCTTTGGTGATTTTTTGATGGTTTCATTTATGATCTGGCTTTTGTGTATTTTTGGCAGACCATAGAAAAGGCTGGGTTTGCATTTGAAGTTTGTTAGAAAATCAATCTCCTTGGTTGTCAGTTCATTTCCATGTGTTTTAATTAGTGAGGACAGGGTTTTCATTATTTTTTGTAGGGTGTAGTTTGTGACTTTTTCATAGTGTTGATTGTCATCCAGCATGGAGATTACAAGGTTTCTATAGTATAATGTGTCCATTATTACAACTGCACTTCCTTTATCTGCTTCCTTAATCGTAATATCTTCATTATTTTGGAGTTCTATTAGTTCCTTCCATTGTGTAGTGTTAAAGTTTGAGTTAACTGTCTGTTTATGCATGGTGTGGTAAGGGAAGTTCACGATGTGGTTGCAGAATTCATCTAGATTTTTATTTCTACCTTTGTGTGGGATGTGCTTACTTTTGTTTTTGACTAGTGAGTCATCTTCAGTGTTGTGATTGGTTAATGCTTCTGTGAGTCTTAATTTTCTACAGAATTCTGTTATACTGTCCTTCACTTCATTTTGGTTGGCTCTGCGTGGAGTTGGGGGTGAATTTTAGCCCTTTTGAGAGGATGTCTATTTTTATGCTTGAAAGAGGTTTGGTTGAGAGATTGATTATCTTCGGTTTTTCCTGATTACTAGATTCCAGCCTGTGTCCTGCTGTCTCTGGTCTGGGGCTAAAAAATTTTGTTTGTAATTTTGTTTGCATGAGCTGTCTGTGAAGTTATATGGGATTGGTTCGGGGGAATGGTAGTATTGTTGGCTTAGATTGTTATATGTGTGTGGGTGTCTATGGGTGTTTTGGTTAGTGATGTGTGCAACTCTAGTATGTAAGATGTTTCTTGATCTGGTGTTATTTTGTGTTGTTCTTGAGTTCGGTGGGGGCCAGTAATTTTGGGTCATAGGGAAGTAGTGACTAGCATGTGGTGTGTTTCTTATCCTAGTGTTGTTTTGGGTTGTTATGGGGTGGTTATACCTGGTATTGGGACGTTGTTGGTGTGTTCTGTTCCTGGTGTATGGGTGATCTTTAGGTTTGCTGCAATCTATTTCATACATGCGTTGTCTGTCAGCTTCTTCCCTGTTTAGTTTTGGTTGGTTCAAAAGTGGTGGTTGTAAGTGATTTCTATTTATGGTGTATGGAGGGTAATGAGGAGGGTTGTTGTTGATTAAGTGGTTGAAATTGGTGGTGGTTTGTGCGTTGTTCAGTTTTTGTTTATTATTTATAGTTCTTTTCTTTAGGAAAGGATTATCTGTGCTGAATTCTTGTTTAAAAGTTGATTCATATCTTTGGAAGAAATCATTGCTTTTTTCCCAGCGTAGGAGAGAGTTTCTTTCTTCCTTTTCACAGACTTCTTTCCCAAAAATTATGGTATTTTCGAGGGGTTGTCCCTCGACCTCCCCCTATCTAGAACTTTTCTTTTCAGACTGGAGCGAACACATGTTACAATGAAGTAGAGAAATTTGAAAAGACAACACGAAACCGGTTATTTCTCCAAATACAATGTTTATATACCAAAAAAATTTTATAACATTTTTCTGACATAATTTAAATATATACTTTAACCATGTAACACAAGCCTTCTGTAGTTTTTTCACTCTTATTATCTTTTATATATATATATATATATATATATATATATATATATATATATATATATACACGTGTCTGTACACACACACACACACACACACATACACAGATAGATAAATACATATTTTTCAAAATTCTTTGCAAGAGTTGGAATTAGGCTAAAATGCGGAAAAGCGACAACTTTTTGGCTAAGAAGGAAGTGTAAGTTATATATTGTTAAATTTATGCAAGTTTCCGTAAGGGAGAAATTACAGAACATATTCTGAAATTTACAATTTATGTAAGTACGATATCTCGTAATCTGAGATAGTCGTAACGCGAGAATACCTGTTTATACATACATATACAGACATATTTGGATGTATACATATAAAAGTATAGGTAAAGATAAAATTATGTTAATTAAAAATATTTTCAAACCTCATAAAAGTTTCGCGCGTGCGCACACACTCACACTCACACACACACACACACACACACACACACACACACACACACACACAAGAGGGAAAAAGGTAATGAGACTGAAAATATCCTCGATTAATGTAAATCTGTCTTTCGAATTAGGAAATTATAATGACAAACGTTTTAAATATATTATTTTTATATTGTTATTTAAAAGAGTGAAAAAGGAAAGAAAAAGTAAATAATAGGAGAGAAAGCTCTGAAAAGGGAAAGGTAGGGGTTGCTTTTAGCTTTAAATTGAATTCTTTCAATATTGGCAATTTTCCAGATAGCACTGTTAATTCCACTTGTCCCCATGAGAATTATACTCCTACATACTTTAATTTTCTAATCAACTACAAAATATTCATAACATTTATTTAAGAATATCTTCTTACATTTATATGGCCTCTCTTCCAAATATTTTACTTTCATAGACACTTCCAGAAATAAAGTGCATATAAAAAACAATTCATAGCCAAGTAAAAACAGAAAAAAGATGACGTTGGAGTTAGTCCTTCATAAAATAGTTTTCATACCTATAACAAAAATTTTCTTAAACTTTATTTAAAAACATTTACCTGCACAAAATATCACAAAATATTGGGTTGTCCGATTTATAGTAGCTTACTTTTCGACTTATTTTAGAACATGGTTGAGTCCATAAAATAGGATTTGACTACACCTCCATTTAGAGCACAGTTTAAGCTATCTTTTCGTGGAAGAAGGTTTATGTTCCTTTAACCTGTGTTAATTCTGTAAATGGAAGATAAGAAAGTTCATTTTCGGCACTTGATGCTTTTCTTTTTCCGTAAAGGGAAAATGCTTCACAAGCAACCAAAGAAATATGCGCAGTTTACGTTGATGTTTCTTTATCCGAAAGAATTGTACGGAAGTGGTTCGCAAGGTTCCGAGCTGGAGATTGTAGCCTTATTGATAAAGAGCGATCAGGCAGGCCATCCACTGCAGATGATGACCAAATCAAGTCATTAATTGAGAACAACCCACATTACACAACTCGAGAATTAGCAGAAAGCCTCAACCTATCAAAGTCCGTCGTTCATGAGCACCTGGTAAAGCTTGGGTACACAAATCGCTACGATGTTTGGGTACCGCATGAGTTGAGTGAGATGAACTTTTTGGATCGCATTTCCATGTGTGATTCCCTTTATAAACGGAATGAAAAAACGCCCTTTTTTTAAAGCAAATTGTGACAGGCGATGAGAAATGAATTATCTACTGAAATGTTCAGAGAAATTACACAAAAAAAATACAAATTTTCTATGGTCTTGCCCGCTTTACGTTTTTGTTGCTTCGCTAAATTCCCTTTGAGAATTATTCGGTCTTAGTAGACACATGACATGTGATCTTCTTCTAGTACATTAGCAGTCCATCTAGTGGCCTCCTTTATATATATCTTTTATATATTTTTATATATACATATACAATAATCCTTTGAGATCTCAGATATTTTTTCTGAATCTCCCTGATTATTTTGATGTGCTTGTTACCTGGTATTAAATTGATATTAATTAATATCCAACTTTTTACCCTATTGTTTAATTTGATTAACCATAACCAAATTCTCAGAGTTAGTATATTCGATGTGGAACGTTTTTCTGCGGAAATATTTCCGGATTTAGCGCGCAAAAACGAAGACTTTTGAATCTTACCATAAAATATAATTTATTAGAACCGTACACACGTGCTTTCCTTGTGGCGTACAACTTAGTGTGCGATTCTCTAAATTATATTTATCCAACGGTCTGTACTGATGAGAAACAGGTATTAATTTCGAAACATATGTTTACAGATAATTGTGTTGTTTTTGCGTAATTTTCACTGGTCTTGCCTGCTTTACGTTTTTTGTTGCTTCGCTAAATTCTCTTTGAGAATTATTCGGTCTTAGAAGACACATGACATGTGATCTTCTTCTAGCACATTAGCAGTCCACCTAGTGGACTCCTTTATATATATTTTTATATATACATATACAATAATCCTTTGATATTTCAGATAATTTTTCAGAATCTCCCTGATTCCTTTAATGTGCTTATTACCTGGTATTAAATTGATATTAATTAATATCCAATTTTTTACCCTATTGTTTAATTTATATATATATATATATATATATATAAAATCTGGTAATTAGTCATATATTAATTAATATCGATTAATTATCAGGAGGCCAGCACATCTAAAGAATCAAAGAGATTCAGAAATATTATCTGCAATCTCAGGGGATTAAGGTACATTTTAAAAAAATAACGTCGACCAATAACGTGGACAATTAATGCGCTAGAAATAGATCACATCTTGTGTCTATTAAGACCTAAATTGTTCTCAACATGAAATATAGCAGCATACCAAAAACGTGAGCGGGCAAGACATTTAAAATCACCTAAAAAAGCATTATTAAACAGGAACTAGTTTCGGATATAACAAATTCTTACCATTTGTCTATTCCTCATCAGCCTGATTTGTAATTTAACTGTAATCATCAGAATCGTATACAGAGTTGCCCACCGCCATGGGTGTGCGTGCATATATATATATATATATATATATATATATATATATATATATATATATATATATATATATATATATATATATATATATATATATATATATATATGTCGTGCAAACAACTCGCACATGCAAGTGCTACCAGTCGAGAACTCTGCATGCCGGAAGCCAGCAGGTGAATGGGGTCATCAGGAGAGAATGCGCGCTGTTATATATTATTTATATTATATATGTATATGTATGTATATATATACATATATATATATGTATGAATATGTATATGTATATATATGCATATATGTACATATATTCGCATGTTTATATATATGTATGCATATATATACATGTGTACGTATATATGTATATATATATATATATATATATATATATATATATATATATATATATATATATATATATATATATATATATATATATATGATTATATATATATACAAAAATAAGAGGAATGACCAGCAAAAGTGGACTCCTATATGCTAGCAATAGATGCCGAATCATCTAACCACGAAAATAATATATGTTCTCAGTATAAATTTAATCTACGGATTTTTTTAATATGCTAGACCACTGGTTCAAATTGATTAATATCAATTTCTACCCTCATAAATAAATTTTTATGTTTATATATATATATATATATATATATATATATACATATGTATGTAGATATATATATGCATATATATACATGTTTGTATATATGTGTGTATGTATATATTATATATGTACGTACGT
This sequence comes from Octopus bimaculoides, assembly GCF_046866305.1. Lineage (NCBI taxonomy): Eukaryota > Metazoa > Mollusca > Cephalopoda > Octopoda > Octopodidae > Octopus > Octopus bimaculoides. Next base: position 7,956,330 of record NC_142932.1, on the reverse strand, counting down.
ATGTATATATATGTACGTATATATATATATATATATATATATATATATATATATATAAATATAGAGATATGTATGTATATATACATATATATATATGTTTATGTATATATATATATATATATATATATATAAACATACATACATACATACATACATATACATATATATATATATATATATATATATATATATATATATATATATATATATATATATATATATAAGTGTGCATGTAGTGGTGGGTGATGAGGGCACGTGGCATAGCTAGCCATTGCACTGGCCATGGTGAGACAGGAATTTCTAACTCCGAATTCTTGATCAACACTTCATCCTACTTTGCCCTCAGATCATTATTTACACTTGATGTGTGTAATATCTATCATGTGTGTGTGTGTGTGTGTGTGTGTGTGTGTGTGTGTGTGTGTGTGTGTGTGTGTGTGTGTGTGTGTGTGTGTGTATTCACAAGCACACGCACCGATAAAATGCATTGCACCCTTTTATTCTAATTGCTAAGTACCAGTTTAACTAGGAATGTTAAGCTATTAAATTTTTAATAACTAAGTGAATATATTAAATTAAATATACAAAAGCTCTGGAATGCAAAATGGTGTGAAATGAATGTATGGGAAGAGGATAATTTTTTAAATTAGGTTGATTAATTATTATTAATTACTTTGATATTTATGGATATAAATTATAAATTCTACAATTTTATATATGAAATAGTAAAATTGCCAATGCGTAATTATTAGTCATGAATAATATTTCAGATGAAAGTTCCAAACTTATGAAATATTGACACACGAGTATCTATAATCATAGTATATATATATATATATATATATATATATATATATATATATATATATATATATATATATATATATATATATATATATATATATATGTATATATATATGTATATATATATATATATATATATATATATATATATATATATATATATATATATATATATGTATATATATATATATATGTATGTATTATTATGTATATATATATATATATTTATATATGCATATATATATGCATAAATATATATGTATATAGAAATATATATATACATATGTACACGTATATGCATATATATATACATACGTATATGTAAATAGATATATGTACATATGCATATGTGTATGCATATATACATATACATATATATATATATATATACGTATGCATATGTCTATGCACACACATATATATATGCATATGTATATATATACGTGAATATAAGTACGCATTTGTATATATATATTTGTATATATATTTGTATATATATATGCATATATATATATATGTATATATACATACTTATTTATATGCATACATATACGTATATATGTATATATACATATATGTGTGTATATATATGTATATATATGTGTATATAAATATATATATGTATATATACATATATATGTGTATATTAATATATATGTATATATATATGCATATATAGGTACGTATATAAGTATATATATATACATATATATACACATATATACATACACATATATGTATATATATATATATATATATATACATATGTATATATATATGCATATATTTATGTACGTATCTATATATATATATGCATATATATAAATGTATGTATATGTAAATATATATATATATATATATATATATATATACATATATATATGGATATAAATACATACATATATATATATATGCATATATATACATATATATGTATACGTACCTGTATATATATATATTTGTATATATATAAATGTTTAGAAATATCTTCTTATTTATATATGTACATATATATAAATGTATATGTATGTATATATGTATATATAGTTATATATATATTCATATATATATATATATGTATATATGTATGTATAGATAGATACATACGTATACGTTTATATATATATATATATATATATATATATATATATATGCATAGTTATATTTATAGATATGTATATATATGTATATATATGTGCATATATATGTGCATATATATACATATATATGCATATATAGATAGGTATATATATGTTTATTTATATGGGTATATATATGTATATATACATAGATATGTATATATATGTATATATTTATGAATATATATATTAATATATATATATATGTATATATATATATACATATATATGTATATATATGTATGTATATATATATATATATATATATATATATATATATATATATATATATATATATATATATATACATATATGTATGTATATGTATTCATTTGTAAGTATATATATATGTATATATGTATTTATACATGTGCACTTATATACATTTGTACCTATATATGTATATATACATGTGTATATGTATACAAATGTATATATATGTATATATACATATGTATCTATATATATGTATATCTATATATATATATATATATATACATATGTATATATGTATGTATAAATATATGCATATTTATATACGTATGTATATATGCATATTTATATTATACGTATATATATGTATATATATATATATATATATATATATATATATATGTTATGAGTGTGTATAAATTTGAGTATGGGTTATGCATATATATTCATTCACATATAAACATGCATACACATACGAGCACACACACAAACACATACACTCACACACATTGCGTAATCGTGCACATTGGGGTACACAACCTCACATACATTTATATGTATATATGTATGTATGTATATATGTATGTATGCATATATGTATGTATGCATGTATGTATGTACGTATGTATGTATGTATGTACGTACCTACGTACGTATGTATGTATATATGTATATATGTATGTATGTATGTACGTACGTACGTACGTACGTACGTATGTATGTATGCTAACTCAATCAATGCTTTCACATATTAGTCGGGGTATAATCTGACAATTTATCAACCAGAAGTAGTAATTAACGGCGATTCGATTAATTAGACGTATATGAATTAGATTCTGTTCCG
>NC_142932.1:7903330-7945830 GCF_046866305.1 Octopus bimaculoides | reverse complement strand
GGTGGTTGAAGTGGCAGCAGCAGTAGTATTAGTGATAGCATTTGGTATTTTGTAGTAGTAGAAGTAGTAGCTGTTGTAGTGGTACTAGGTTGTGTGGATCTTGTTCAAAACGGGGGCACCAGTTTTCATTTATGTTTTATGTAGTGTTTTTGGTACCGAAAGACTTTCAAACTTCGTATACTTATCTATTTTGTGTTATAGAACAGAAAAAAATTTTTGTATTCGAATTTATTTCATGTAAAAAATTGTCTTATTTCAATAATTTCTACTAATCACTGACGTCTATTCAGTTGAAAACAGTTAGCGCTGTAACGGTGTATATCGTATTAATCCCCTAACCCTAACCCTAACCCTAACTAGACTGTTAACCCTAACCCTAACCCTAAAACTAACCCTAACTCTAGAATCCTAACTCTAAAATTGTTACATACATAGATACGCACAGCGTAATTTATTATATAAACAATATATGCGTATAAATTACGATTAAACCGGATGAAATATGTCACAGGGAATAACATTTTTATGACCGCCCAGCAGTAACTCTATCGATCTGAATAGACGTCAGTGATTGGTTGAAATTACAGAAATACGACAACTTCAACATGGAATAACTTGCGATGTACGTTTTTACTAAGAGTAAAAGATGTTTTATATGACACATTCTACCAGTGTCCCAAGTTTCAAAGTGTTTCGTTAAGAAAATACTGGTGCCCCCGTTTTAAAATAGATCCATAGTATTTCGTATTTTGTAGTAGTAGAAGTAGTAGCTGTTGTAGTGGTACTAGGTTGTGTTACTAATAGTGATAATTTAGCGAAATTACTAGCTTCACGTCAAAATAGAATCTAGATTTGCGCTAGTTTTACATAAATGTGGCTTCAGAGTTTTTTTTTCTCTTTTAATTTTTAAATAGAGAGAATTAGGTGCAACTTCGAAAACTTAAAAATGCTGTGTACTAAAGTTCTAATACTATTTACAGATTCTTCATGACAATAATAATGATGATGATGATAGTAAAGATGATGATAATAATAATGATAATAACAATAACATGTGACCCGTAGCAAATAAGCTGATGTAGACCAGAAGCATACTCATCAGTGGCTACGGAGCTCAGGGCTAAAGACAGTTGAGTGAAGGCTTTATTTTGCTTATTGACCCGGAACTATCAAGCCGATGTGATGAAAAATGGTGTAGACCGAAAGTGCCGATACTGCAACAATGGGATAGAAACAGTCGACCACCTAATCTCTGGATGTAAGGTTTTAGCACCTGTAGAGAGCAAACCAAGACTATACAGAATTGGCAAATATCTACATTGGATAATGTGTCGGTGTTATAAAATCAAAACTGCTGATAAATGGTACAAGCACCACTCTGAGGCTGTAACTGAGGAATAAAATGTAAATACTCTTTGAGACTCACCAGTATATACAGACCGAACTGTTTTCCTTCCATCCTGCTTTAGAGCACGCGCCCTAGCTCTGACAATGTATCCTTCATGCTTATTGTTGAAGAATTGGTTCAGAACCAATCCCACCGCCAGCACATTGGTCACTATGCCTCTACTGAGTGCCTCTTCTAATTTCCTAACTAGGTCACCCTCTACTCTGGTCTTCTCTATCGCTAGTTCTCTGCTAAATTCTACAGCTTCTACGCTAATCGCCCCCTCCCACAACCATCGGCTGTTGACGACTGCACACGTCAACTTTCGATGGACTAATTTGCTAGGCCGGTTGACGCGCCGGGAAGGATGCGTTTAGCTTCCAGTATCCGGGTCCCTACGTATGGAGCCTATTTGGGTTAATCGTACGGATCACAAACTTGCGGTCAGTGTAGTTGGCAAATTCAAATTGTGGACACACTATGGTAATCTGCTGGCCTACAAAATACCCTATGACCCGATACTGTTTGCCCATGTCCAGGTTCACCCTGCAGTCTTCAGCAAATCAAGTCTGAGGGAAATCAGGTTTGGGACTTTCTCTTACTGCTCTGGCTTAACATGGAGAAGAACCTCCAAGGTAATCCCAACCCAGTTCTCCCTCCTCGATCTTTTAACATCCAGGAAATTCTCCCTCCATCGTCCGTACAAATACAGGCGAAAATCCATCATAAATTCAAGCCTGGTAGGACACCAAGTGCCGTAAATCTTACCGCCCTTCTTCCAATGTACGTTGGGAAGAGGACGATATTTTGGTGCTACGCGTGGTCACCGAGCTATGTATCGCCTGCTCCTCGGTCTTAAAAAGGACATCTACTCTGCCGTACTGCTTCGCTCTTGCAATATGGTAGATATCCTGCCATATGTCTTTCAAGGCCTTTTCCCACATGTTCGCGTTTAGCATTTTCGAGTTTCCTTGTCTTTATGTTCACGCGCCTGTAAACAACTGTCCGTCTGGCTGTTGCTTCATTTACGTCGCTTGGAGGCGCTCCTTCCATTCATTTTCATATATTTTGCTGCTTCGTTTAGTTTTTCTATTCTCTTCTCCAATGAGATGTTAACCAATTCCTTTGGAGTAGTCTCTTTCCCGTCGCTAATTCCATTTTTCTAAGACTCTTCACCGTAGTTGCTGTCGTTTTGCATGCTACTACAATTTCCATGTAGTGAAGAAGACTTCACTTGTTCGTTTCTCTCGATTTTCTCTGGTTGTCTCTTTGACAGAGATGCAGTCCTGATCAAGCATATACCGAAGTAGGGTGCCTGGCGCCTAAAGTGCCGTCAAGCGTTCACAACCTGCTACCAGTCTGCAATGCAGTAAGTGGAAGCTTCACAGGCAAACATCACGGCATTCGCAGAGAAACACTGGGCGCTGTTGAGAATTAACTGGATGGTCTGTTCCTAGGGAATTTGGGGCCGGATCCAATAGCTAATTTCCAAAATCACCTGGCCCGGCTGTTCTACTGGGGGCAATTACCAATTCGCGATAAATTCTATGGAGATGTGTGTGCCGTCAGTAGAACCTGTCTGAGATGCACTCAAGGTAACGAAACCGTAATGCATGCACTCGTGAAATGCCTGGTCATAGCTGAATACTTGAGTTGTTGGACAGCTACGAACACATGAAAGGCGGATACTGTTAAGAGTTGGATCCGTCGTGAAGGTTGGTGTTCTGCTACTTTCCTTCAGCCAGGAAGGACAAGTGGTCTTTGTCTGCCGGCTTGGCGAAAAAGGCTGTGTGGTGCACGAAACTAAAAAAGCCGAAAGCAGACGCATTCCTCTTTCCTGAAACCTTCACTCAATACAGAGTGAAATTACGACAAAATTACTTTATTACAACACTATCCGTAAACCACTATCCATTCCACCTTGACACGGGAAACAAAACACTCAATTATCGAATTAACTGTGATGTGAGTTACCTAAATAGCTTCAAACACTGTATTGGCATGTACACGAGTCATAATAAGTGTAGAGGGGTAGCAACTGTCGCGTTCGGCTGGGACCCAGTTTGCCTGTTCCCACTGTTGTAATCATCAAAATCTACTGACGTATAGAAATAAAATGAACTGTCTCGCTTTCTTCCTTACAATTATTCGCTGCACGTCGGTGACTACATGGTTGTTCTCTGCTTGATGAAAGTATGGTATAACAACTGATCTAAGAATCTCACGTAGTCGCTCAGTCAACTATCAGCGTGATACAGGACTGCTCGATTACAGGTGAAAACAATAGTAGAGCTCATACTTAGAAAGACAAATTGCATACTAAGTCAAACCACAAAACCATATAATGGTTCACTGTAACTTCCTCTTAGGCAAGTACATAGCGGTTAATATTGATTTCATCTGGTAATTTCATCACTAAGTGATTAGATCACGAGACATTACGTCTGTAAATTTGTAAATTCATATTTTTTATCCGCTGAGTAAATACATCACTAAACATTATTGAATTCCTTTTTATTTGCTGAGTAAATATGCGCCGCATTTCAATAACAAAGAGAGAAATAAATGGATATTTAAGGTCAAAATTTTCTGTTCTTCGATCAGAAATTTTTCTAAAATCTTGAAGAACGAAGTAATTATCGAACAGTAAGTATATTGTCACAGTAGAAATTCTGCATTGCGAAAAGAATATAAAGATTGTGCAGTGAGAATTCAAAGCATCGTCTTGAATCTCAAAATCATGAAAGACTTGACTAAGAAACATTGTTCGTTTAGAATGTTTGTTTCTTCTTTCAATTAAAATGACGTTATCTTTTTACTGTAATTTTTTACCGATTCTAAGTAATTTTGATTACTTTTTTCATGCAAATATTAAGTAAATTTTATATAAATAAATTTTTGTCTTCGAAATTTATTTTCATTGTTTGAGAAACGCAACGTATTTACACTGCGAATAAACGATTTTAATATTTAGTATTTACACCGCGGATAAAAAAAATTAAGTAACGTTCAGTGACGTATGTACACTGTGGTTAAAAAGTATCTCATTATTTACCAGCGATATAATTACGTTCTGATGATTATATCAGGCGATGTACATGTGGTGATATCATTAGCTACGATTAAGTTACCAGGATGAATTTAAAAGACCCAACGTTTAATGTTAGATTGTATGCTGAAATGTGAAATAACATTGAGTTAAAGCGTCTAAATTAGTTAAGAGGGTTCTAGTCCTTGCATCTGACTTGTATTGCCCCTTCAAAATAACAGTGACTTTATAAGATCAAACTAAAATTAAAGGATGGCCTCAAGTTGTATACAATAAATGAGACAAACTTAGACTCTTTGATCCAAAGTATTCAGTAAAGATATTGGAATGCAGCTTGGGATAAATAAGTGTGCAATACTGATTATGTAGAGAGGCCGGAAGGTAAACGCTGATGGCATAAAATTACTACAAGACATCATTAGATAGCTGGGGAATAATGAGAGGTACAGATATCTAGGAGTGCTACAAAACGATAGGATAATGGAAGGAGGAATGAGAGAGGGAGTCACTAAAGAGTGTTGGCACTCCGTCGCTTACGACGACGAAGGTTCCAGTTGATCCGATCCACGGAACAGCCTGTTCGTGAAATTAACGCGCAAGTGGCTGAGCACTCCACAGACATGTGTACCCTTAACGTAGTTCTCGGGGATATTCAGCGTGACACAGTGTGACAAGGCTGACCCTTTGAATTATAGGCACAACAGAAACAGGAAGTAAGAGTGAGAGAAAGTTGTGGTGGAAGAGTACAGAAGGGTTCGCCACCATCCCCTGCCGGAGCCTCGTGGAGCCTTAGGTGATTTCGCCCAATAAACACTCACAACTCCCGGTCTGGGAATCGAAACAGCGATCCTATGACCACGAGTCCGCTGCCCTAACCACTGGGCCATTGCGCCTCCACAACTAAAGAGTATAAGAGGAGAATTAGGAAGGTGCTGAAAACAAAAGTAAATTGCATGAACATCATTAAAGCCATAAATACATAGGTTATGCCCCTATTGAGATACTCTGCCCTCTCCCTGAAATGAACAAAGGCCGACGAACAGAACTTGGATAAAAGAACTAGAAAGCTGCTCAGAATGCACACCGCGCCCCACCCTAACAATAATACCAACCGACTCTACTAACCTAGGTGGCAGAAAATTACTAAACGCAGAAGAAACCGTTAATGCTGCGATATTGGGTCTAAAAGATCACGTTGTGCAGAATAAAGAAAGAATACTATCGGCAGCCAGAGGAACCCCTCAAAACATGCCATTTTCTACATCGTAGAGTCGACTTGTGAGTGAATTTGGTGGTGACGGTGAAATTGTTGGGGAAGACTGTTGTGTGGAAATTGTACCTAAAAACTACAGCCATGCCACACATTGTATTACACTGATTCTGCTTGACAGGAACGGTAAGGTACACGTCTCTTTGGCATGCTCAGTTATTTACACTTTAAATCAAGAGATCCACGGCTAACACTACGAAATGTGACGTCTAAAAATGTGAAATTTTCTTTTAGGCTCAGCCGAGTTCTAAATTTCGCTGGTTTTACTTTGTTATGAAATATCATTGTGGAAGCCACCACAGATTGGCAAGTAACTATTTTTATAATAGAACGAATGAGAGAGAAAATTGTCTGTGTTATTGCTAATAACGTTCATGGTTAAATCTTTCACCCTGCATTTTTAAATAGTATTATTATTTATTTGCGTATATGGATTCAAATCCCGAGCATGTTACCTTTCATCCTTTCGGAGTCGATAAAACAAGTACCAGTTGAGCACTGGGGTTGATGAAATCGACTAAACAATACCCTTTAAATAGCTGGATAAAAAAGAAAAGGACAGAGCTCCTCATACAGATCATAAAACCGGTTTTCCGGTATCTTTGGCGTATATATTACACATTTGGATGAAACGCTGGTCGATCGCAGGATTACTAATTTTTGCCAGTTGAGTTGACTGGAGCAACGTGAAATGAAGTGTTTCGCTCAAGAACAAAACGTATTACCCGTTCCGGGAATCGAAATACAACGTGCAAAAATTAGAAAGAATTATTTGTTCATTTATATAAAAAAAGGAGAGGGTTGTGTGATGAACATTCCACTGAGAAATAAAACATTGTCACTACAGCATTATCACAGAAATTCGCCAATTCATTACTACAGCTATGAAGTAGAAGCTAATATCATTTAATTTATCGAAGGGTAAAAAGATGAAAAAAATGATGCAAAAACAAACAGAAGAGAAAGTAGTTGTAAGCTAGAGTTGCTTCCCTTACACCAAATTAGCTCTGAATGAGTGGTTAATTAATCACACTTCTTGTTCGAAAGTTTTACTTTTTCTTTTATTTTTGTTTTATCTTGCAAAGAGTTTTATTTTATATAATTACACTTTGACAATAAATATTTAATCTATATAGGAAATAAATCATTTTCATTCTGTGTAAAAATAAAAAAAGAAAGAAAAAAGACTTCAACTCGAAAAAAGAAACATAGCTAAAAAAATGTAGCTGAAAAAAAAAGATGTAAAAGTATTTACTATGACGACGGTGATATTTATGAGAGAAAAGCCAAAAGTACAGTTCAATGCTACAATGTATGCAAGGTTGATATCATCTGTGCTTTATATAGGAGTGAAATCTAATGTTTCTTTCACAACAGAAGAAATACAACTGTGTGACGAAATAACTGTTCATACAAAGACATAAATTTATGTTTTGGTGCTTTTGTTTATAGCTGTTATTTACGTCATCTGTTCTGTGAAGGCACGCCGTCTGGTAGTTAGTGTTGAGCTTACGACTATAAGATCGGGGTTTCAATTCCAAGACCGGGAGGTGTGTTGTCTGCTTGAGCAACTCACTTCGCGTTGCATAATTTTAATAAACTGAAGAATGAGTGCAAGTGGAGCCCTGTGAGGGTGCAGCACTTTCACCTGACACCTGTCATATCCTCCCTGTTTTGGTGCATGAAGGGTGAAAGGACAAAGCCGTTTATGTCTGCTCGCGACTGCACACGCATTCAAAACAATTCGTGAAAGCATGTTATCCAGTTGTACACGATTCCCAGCGACTGCTACTAAGACGGCGAGTTGGCCAGAATCGCTACTACTTCGGGCAAAATGCTTCGCGACATTTCATCCGTCCTTACTTTCCGAGTTCAAATTCAATCGAGGTCGACATTATCTTTCTTCGGGGCGGGGGGGGGGGGTCAGTAAAAGAGTGGAGACGCAGTGGCCCAGTGGTTAGGGCAGCGGACTTGCGGTCATAGGATCGCGGTTTCGATTCCCAGACCGTGCGTTGTGAGTGTTTATTGAGCGAAAACACTTAAAGCTCCACGAGGCTCCGGCAGGGGATGGTGGCGAACCCTGCTGTACTCTTTCACCGCAACTTTCTCTCACTCTTACTTCCTGTTTCTGTTGTGCCTGTATTTCAAAGGGCCAGCCTTGTCACACTGTGTCACGCTGAATATCCCCGAGAATTACGTTGGGGATTCACGTGTCTGTGGAGTGCTCAGTCACATGCACGTTAATTTCACGAGCAGGCTGTTCTGTTGATCGGATCAACTGGAACCCTCGACATCGTAAGCGACGGAGGCCAACAACAACAACGGTAAAATAAATGCTAGTTGAACACTGGAGTCGATGTAATCGACTAGCTCCCGCTCACGAAATTACTGGCCTTGTGTCAAAATTAAAACCCCTTAGAATATATAAAAGCTACTAATTCGGGAATATTTCTCAATAAACATTAATGTAGTATGCATGTTACTATGTATGAATATATTATGTTTGCTGAAGCAATTATGCATACATGCATTATAGGTATGTGTGTAGGTGTACACTAAATATATATACATGTATACATCTGTGTGTGTATGTATGCACTCTCTCTCTCTCTCACACACACACACAAACGCTATCTCCCTCTCTCTCTCTCTCTCTCTCTCTATATATATATATGTTTAAAAGCTGAAGTTTTACAAACATTTATATCGAGTTACCCGTCTCAAATTTAGAAAGATTATTGAAAATTGAAGATAAATTTATAGGATGTTTGAATGAAATGACGAACATTGACCGGCTCACAAAATGTAACGGAAAGAATTCAGAAATACTTTATTGGCCAATGGTACGTAACGGATAAGCATTAGTAGAGAGATGAAAGTAACCACCGACAGGCAACTTCTTTATGGCTTTCTTCTATTCAATTTCATGTTCACGTTATGCGCTGACTGAGGCTATAGAAAATAACATTTGCCCAAGATGGCACTCAACTGGATCGGACAAGGGACTATACATTCGGTCACGCTCTTTCTACATACATACATACATACATAGCCCTTCAACTTGCTAAACTTCCAATGAGCATAGTCAAAGCCATAGATGACCTGACTTCATCGTGGGCCACCATTTCAAAATTAAACAAAAAGCGTGGCTGTATTATCACTGATAAAATACAGTATCGCAAAGGCATATTCCAAAGGGACAGCCTCTCTGCGATGTTGTTTACTACTTTCTGTAAACCTCTTGTCATTCATGTTAAGAAAGTCTGAAGGCTATCTCACTGGTTCACAAGGACACAGAAATACCAATATTAAACACTGTTTCTCTCTGGATGACTTGAAACGTTATGCAAAGAGTATGCATAAGATAAAAAAAGAGACTTAACCCAGTTACTACATTCTCAAAGGATGTAGGGTTGGAATTTGGTCAGGCTAAATGTTATTATATGGTTGTGAAGAGAGCGAAAACTATAAAATAGACTAGCAACATCTCCATCAATGAATTGACTGTTACCCCTATATCTGACAAAAATGTTACAGGTATCTAGGGGTGGATGAAATCATATTTTACAATGGCACCTGTAACAAAATACGCGTTACTAAAGTATATTACAGACGAATAAAGAAAATTTGAACCTCAGGACTCACTGAATTCAATAAAACAGTGACCCACAATGTGTTTGTAGTGCCAGTACACATACCAACATTTGGGCTGCTTGATTGGACGCTTGATGAGATCCGAAAAATACTAACAAGCATACATAGTTTCCACATAAACAGTGAAGTAGATTGCCTCTCCCAAAAACGAAAACAAGAAGACCGAGGCTTAAAATCGATCCAAAATGCTGCTCCTTGAGCAACATTCTTTGTCTGATAACCTGGACTACATGTCCAAAGAAATTTCACAACTCTACTGCAACGTATCATCAAATGAGAGAATGAGCCTATATGAGCAAAAGACTATGATAGGATATGTTAGTAGAAAACTCCGAGATGATTGTAACAGTGATCATCAAAGCAGTCTATCATGGACCAACAGCCGGATTAGTACCTCCCACATTGAAGGGTATGCTTTTGCAATCCAGGAACAGGAGATATCAACCAAGTACCTGATGCATAAAAGAGATAGAGATGCAGTAAACTGTGACAACCGATTCAGACTTGTGGAGTTAACACTGAAGATATCAACCACATCATAAGCAGTTGTCCGAAAATGTCATCACGGTATTATCTAACAAAAAGACATGATGTAGCTAGGACTACATATAGACAAAAATACCCTGTTGTTGATGTTGAAATTCCAATGAAGAAGCTTTGAATCTAGGCTAGAAACCGGCTCTTTCTCTATCGGCAAGAAATCTTGAAATGAATCTGAACAATGGCATACATATAAAGCACATACACATACACCCACACAATAACTACCTATCTGGGTATATGGTTGTGTAGGCAGGATATATATATATACATATATATATATATATATATATATATATATATATATATATATATATATATATATATATATATATATATATTTATATGAGAATGTAGACTCAAGTCAAGTTCGTTGTGGGGATCTTATTTGCTCATCATAGATGTTTCCATTTAGAACCTTTAGGCAAGTAAGTCATACCAATGAACGCGATACTTTATAAATGCTGCACATATGTACATTAGCTCTGTGCTCCGTTCCGTAAAACATTGTTAGTTCTGTTGCAAATTTAACCAAGTATTTTTGGTGAAATTTTGCTAAAATTATTTTTGCATATATTTAAAGACCCGTATAAACATCTATCAACGTTAGGTTTGTGTCTTCAGGCTAGTCAATCTTTCGTATGGACAGCATTGTAAAATCGTATTAACTTCGACATATCTGGCGGCGGGTTTTGTTATCTTTCACACCGATGTAGTATAAGCAACACATTTGATCTCATAGCAGTCGCTCGCAGCAGCGATGTAGTTTTTATTGATCAGATATTTAAAGTTATTTTCTCTTTTAGGTTGGTGAAAATATCCACTATAATATAAGAGATGTACTGTATCAAATCGCAAGTTCTGTTTATGTAGCTGACATATTGTAACAAACAGAGCACTTACAAACATCTGATCCTTTGTAGATATGGTGTGTGTTGTTTCCCTTGTAGTTTACAATTTATTTAAGCGAGATTAGCTATTTCTGATATTCCATCAAGTATCACAATACATTTCCTTAACTCTTCGGGCGTTTCTTTTCCATTTGCACGTAAATATAATCATTAACCACTACGATTTAGAAAATTCCATGTAAACAAGAGGTTGGTATGCTCCTTTAGAGGCAGAAAAAATAGAATTTTTTGTGTTTGTGACTCAGGGCGGCAAAAATTGAAATCCTTATAAACCAAGGCTATGGAAATGACTTGGTTCCTTTAATTGCTTATTTTAAATAAAGAGTGTAGATGACTGTATGAACTCTGGTATCTATCAAATTGTCATTTTGTCGACAAAACATCGTCGAATCCGTTCATTCCTCCGCCCAGTATTCCTGGGAGGGTCGTGTGAGTAGTATTTTTAAGCTCCAGCACAGTGTCCTACCAGAAGCAAAGGTCATGAGACTCTCTGACTGGATACTCAAGCGTGACCAATTGAAACTATACTATTATCCAACCCTCTCGTTCTTCATCAATCCACAGGTCTCCTGTTTAATTGTGGTTGAAAGTTTATGATTCCTGTAATCTATAAACAAAACTAACTGCAAATGGCAGCCATTTAACGCTGAAAAATAAACGAATCTAATAAACTTAATGTTTGAATATGTATTTGTTTTTTTTTCCATATAAAAATACACTGTGCCAAATACGGAAACACATTTCCAATTAAAAGAATTTTTTCAGAAATATCTCCTTCATCTGGAAGGAATTTTACATTAAGTTTACGTTTTTGTACTTGCCTTTTAACATATCATTTAACTTCAGGTCAATAACTTTCAGTTGAAGTCTAACAGAAGTTCCTCGAAGTTGCAGTCAAATAGATTTTGAAAGACTTTTGATACTTTGACATTTTCATAAAGATCTGTAAAACGTCATCGAAACTGTTGCTTCAAACTATTGAAAACATTTTGAGTGAATTCAAAAGGAAGTGAAGTATTTGCTTCTTGGTTGTATTTTTCACAGCAGGTAAAGTGGTTGAAGTTAAGATGGGAGTGAAAAAAGGTTAATTCATGTCGAAAATATTTCCCTGAAGAGGATATGTCGCTTACAGTCACTTCGTAGTTCAAGTTTGGAATTGTTAAGATGCGACATTATATCAGCCAATAATTTAAATGGCGGCTGAGCACGATTTAAAAAAAATTCAGTTCCTATATGAATTGTCCGAGCAATTTGCCGTTGTTGCTGTTGTTCTTTTTCTTGGAGGTGGCGGTGTTGTTTAACTCCATATCAAGATATTATTGAGAAGCCCTTTTCACACCATTTTAGATGTTTTAAAACCTGCTTTGAAATGACCCCTTTCTTTACTGCGAAGATGTAAACGGGCGATTTCAGGATATTTGGCTACCAATTCTAGCAAGTTGGGCGGTTTCATAGACGCTCGTTCAGTGTTAGACTTGTTGACTGCCTACTGTACTGTGCTTTTACAGAAAATCGCTAAAATAATATTTTGGAACTCTAATGTGTATGGAATGTAACCGTTTTAGCTGTATTCACTGAGATGTTTCTCTTTCGCTTCATGCAGATAGACCTAAAATGTCATCCAGCAGAGCTCACCAAATTATACTGTGCACGTTTAAGGGAGAAATAACATTCTTAAGAAGCATAGACGATACGGCTGCGAATACTGTTGATTGAATCAACAGAGATGACAAAGGAAACAAATTTGACTTCTTCACATACTTCTCAGTGTAGTTCTATGTTGATTGAGTCACAAGGAATAAAGACCAATTAATCATGACAGATCCTAATAACCTAATAAACCAATGAAAATCGAAGGTAGTCGACTGCACAATGTAGAGTAGGTTTGCAATAAAAAGTATGTTATGTCGAAAGTAGTTGTGAGGTTGATTATGTTTGATTGCTTGAAAATTCTATAATATAAAAACACTGTTATCTCAAAATGAGGAAAAAATAAATAAAAAATAAATTTGAAAACTTTTACAATTAAGCACAGAGTAAGTAAGAGTATTATAGTAACCAAATATTTTAACAAAATATGAATGATTATAACTGACATTGAATATTATTAGCCTAGTTATAAGAGCAAACATCTTTCATAACGATAATGAATTGCTACCCCTATGTATAATATGTACATACACGCATACACGTACTTAAGTTTACATATGTGTGTATTTGCGCACGTGTGTGTACATGCCTGTAGCTGGATGGTCGCGACATATACATACACACACACACACACACACACACACACACACACACAGCCACACACACGCAACCACACACACACACACACACACACACACATACACACTTATATTGGTATATAATATATTTTAGGATATTGTCCAACTATCTCGTTTTTGAACTACCCTCAGGTCTTCTGCTGGTTGGCTTGGCTTGAAGAATCCATCTTGCGAAACAATTTTAATCACATGTCCATACTATCTCTCAGTATAGAGAGATAGCAGGCCAGCCTGGAGAGAGACTCCCTGATCTACAAGCTATGTACTCCGTCGAGTAACACTACTCGAGAGATTCTACGGAGGAACCGCATTTCGGACGCTTGTATTCGCGATTGTACTCTTTCGGTCATTCTACAACATTAATGACCAGTGGTGAAGACAGACACTAAAACCGAACTGTATAAGTTACTTTTAAGGCCCCGATTGTAGCAAAAAAACTGCAATCTATAACTGGTACATATATCCAGAAATACAGTATACATGAAGTATATATTTATTACGGACAGGAGACGATATCAATCAAGAATTAAAACCAATTCAGAGACTCCAATTCGTTGAATATTAACTCTTACTTTACATTGTAAAAGATTGCTAAGTTTCCAGGGAATTAAGTTTTTACCTTAGTATTAAAGTATATTTTTTCTCAATCAATATATCATTGCTTGAATGTTTCATCTTTTTTTTGAAATTATTAATATTTCATATCATAATAACAATTCCGAGACTAAAATTTTATTTCCATGAAAAGAAAAAAAAAACAACAATATATGTATATTATTGTGATAGAGAAAATAAATATTGAAAATTATGAATACTATAAAACTATAACTTCTTCAGTTCTTTTTTATTGTTTACTCAATATTTATTTCAGTCAATATATTCTTATGTCTCTATCTGCTATCTTTCATTCTCTTCTCACAATCTGCTTCTTCGTATATCTGCATATTTCGCTTTCTCTTCCTCCCACCTCTCTCTCTGTATATATATACCTTGCTTCCCATCTACATGGCTTGGGTTCAGTCCAACTGCGTGGCACCTTGGACATTTTCTACTAGAGTCTTAGGCTGACCAAAGCTTCGAGAATGGATTTAATAAACGGAAACTGAAAGAAGTCCGTCGTGTATATATATATATTTATATATATATATATATATATGTATATGTGTGTGTGTGTGCGTGTGTGCGTGCGTGCGTGTGTGTGTGTGTGTGTGTGTGTAGTTGTGTGTATCTGCGCCTGTGTTCGTCCTCTACAATCGTTTGACAGCCGGTATTCGTGTGTTTAATTCCTCATAACGTAGCGGCTCGGCCAAAGACCCCGACAAAATAAGTACCTGGCTTAAAAATGTAAGTACTGGGGTCGATTCGTTCGACTAAAAATTCTTCAAGACAGTACCCCAGTATGGTCTAATGGCTGAAGCAAGTAAAAGATAAAAGATGTATGTATGTATGTATGTATGTCATTATTCAGTTATATTTCAAGATTTCTTGCTAACAGAGAAAGAGCCGATATATAATCTAGATCCAAAGCTCCCTCATTGAAATTTCAACAACACCAACAGGGCATTTTTGTATGCATGCATAGCGTTCAGATTTGTATGTTTTGTTTTCTGTATTTTCATGAATATAGCTACATATCTAGACATGCTCATATATATACTTAAATGATAAACTTCTGGAAAGTTTTCCAGATTTTTACAGTTCCAGTGATGGATTAGATCTGTAGTCTTCGAGTTAGCTTTCTCCTTTCTGGTTTTGAGAAGCCTAATTTCTGAAGATTCGTATTTAGGCAGTGTGTTACATATCCCAGGGCCCCAATAATTACAGGTATAAACCTGAACTTGTAATCTGGATAGAGTTACTGTAGATTTCTCAATAGTTCAGCATTGGTGTTCTCTTTTTCACTGATCTTCAGCTTTATGTTAACATCCGCTGGGCAGCTAATTTCCACAACTGTGCACAGTTTCTCTTCTCTATCCCAAATCATTGAGATATGTATGTATGTATGTATGTATGTATGTATGTATGTATGTATTATGTGCAAGTGTATACACACTCAAATGATTTAAAATGCAAGGTATTTATAGCGTTTTAAATCTTGCTCTGATAAGTTAATTTTTTCACCTCGGCTCTAAAGAAATTGTTGTTGTTGTTGTTGGCACTCCGTCGCTTACGACGTCGAGGGTTCCAGTTGATCCGATCAACGGAACAGCATGCTCGTGAAATTAACGTGCAAGTGGCTGAGCACTCCACAGACACGTGTACCCTTAACGTAGTTCTCGGGGATATTCAGCGTGACACAGTGTGACAAGGTTGGCTCTTTGAAATACAGGCACAACAGAAACAGGAAGTAAGAGTGAGAGAAAGATGTGGTGAAAGAATACAGCAGGGTTCGCCACCATCCTCTGCCGGAGCCTCGTGGAGCTTTAGGTGTTTTCGCTCAATAAACACTCACAACGCCCGGCCTGGGAATCGAAACCGCGATCCTATGACCGCGAGTCCGCTGCCCTAACCACTGGGCAATTGCGCCTCCACAAAAAGAAATTGTAACCTATTTAAGATATACACCGTACATTCTAAATTATCCACAAGTTGCCGTAAGGTGCTGATTTCCTAGTTTTATAAGTTTGTAATTTTTGCAGAAAGCCAGCTTGTCCCGTCCTTTCCAGAGGACGGGACAAACCAATTACATCGGCGCCGCCAGTACTTGACTACTATTTTATCTTACTGATCGCAAAAGAATGAAAGGCAAAACCTACGTTGTGTGAGTACCAGCTCGGAATGTTGAACCGCAAGAAAATAACGCTTTGCTCTCATGCGTTTTTTCCCTCCCTGCCTGAGGTTACCGTGGTCTTTTGCGTCGGCTTTTTCTTTCCACGGATAAAACTAATCTGCTTTTTTTACATTTTTACTCTGTTCTGTGATACACGATCCTTTTTCATTTGAATTTTTTCCTCTTTTTTTAGTATTTTCCTCTTCGTTTTTTCTTTCGAAAAGCTCTACATTGTATTTGTCCCCTCTGTGTTCGTCCGTGTGCAGCTAATAAGGATATCTATCTATCTATCTATCTATCTATCTATCTATCTATCTATCTGTCTGTCTGTCTGTCTGTCTGTCTGTCTGTCTGTCTGTCTGCCCGTCTGTCTGTCTGTCTGTCTGTCTGTCTGTCTGTGTGTGTGTGTGCGTGAGTGTGTGTGAGTGTTTGACAGCCGTTTTTCAGTTTTTGTCTTCCAAATCCACACACAAAGTATTGGTCTCCTCGGTATTATACTAGAAGACACATGCCCAACGAGCTGCGCACTGAATCCAAAATCTTATGTTCGGGAAGTAAGCGTCATAAATATACAGCTACACGAACGCTTTTATATATCGTATGTTTTTCTAAATGCCGCTATATATTTCTCAGGTCTTCATATTCCCCTCTCTCAACCTCTTTCCTTCTCTTTGCCTCGTGTCCTCTCTGTCTTACTCACTGTCTCCCTGTCTCTGTCTCTCTCCTTCTTTTCGTCACATGTCTCACAATAATTCATCACCGCATAGCTTCATCTCTTTGGGATACATCATAGTTTTCTCGCATTTCAGTATCTCATGCTTAAAATTCAATTTAGCTAAATTTTCAAATTTCATATTTGCATAAACAACAGTGAAAATCTTTTGACAATTTTCTTCACACGCTCATAGATACTTTTATAGTCCTCATCATTTTTGTTATTTTGCTGTTCTAGTTATTATCGTTGCTAATGGTGTTAACGACGACGACGGCGATAGCAACGAAGTTATTGATGAAACAATTGCAGATGCTGCTGTTGTTGTTGTTGTCCTTGCAATTTCTTATGTGTGTTGTGCAAGAATATCGTTATGATTTCATACAATTTTTTTGCGTTTAATCCATTTCTTAAAATTCTCCAGAGTTAAGAAAGTAGCTAAGAGAATCTTCAACAATAACAGAATTTACTAGACAGAAGCATGTACTCCATTCACACTTAGCATGCTAAAAAAACACTTTCTACTTAATGTGTGTGTGGATTGATATATATGTATATATGTATGTATTACGTTTTTATGAGAACGAATGTATATAATTTACAATATATTCTTAAACACCTCTTCATATATATGTGCCTTTTTCTATCTATCTATCTATCTATCTATCTATCTATCTATCTATCTATCTATCTATCTATCTATCTATCTATCTGTCTCTCTCTCTCTCTTTCTCTCTCTCTCTCTCTCTCTCTCTCTCTCTCTCTCTATATATATATATATATATATATATATATATAAATGTATGTATGTATATATGTATATATACATATAGTTATGTTTGTACACATGCAGACACATACATATATTCATTTATGTATTTATTTGATATTTACGTTTAAGAAATCATTCACACTATAAGCTTGAACAGATCATATGTATATAGGCGTGCATATGTATATACATATACATACATACACGCATATGTCTATCTATCTATTTATCTATCTATCTATCTATCTATCTATCTATCTATCTATCTATCTATCTATCTATGTATCTATCTATGTATCTATCTATGTATCTATCTATCTATCTATCTATCTATGTATCTATCATCATGGACGGACGGTAGACACATCGGCTCCCATGTAAGTTGCATTTTTCACCTCTTAAAAGACCTATTTTGTTTTAAAATTTTGTATAAGTTGTGTATAACACAAAATACTTCGTGAACATATATTTTTCAAATCGGAAATAGCTCTATTTAGAGCCTTATTTCCAAAAATTCAAACATATCTTCCTCGTTCCTAGCCATATTCTTTAAAACGAATATGGCTAAGGTTTTCAACGAGGCCGACTTCCCGCTCCTAATGCCAGAGGCGAAAACACTTAATGCCGTTCCGCATGAACGCAGACAAGTGATGAAGAAGAGCAATGATTCTGAGTCAACTGCTGCTGCCTCAACCACCACCACTACCACCATCACGTGTACAAACTCTGCTGCTACAGCAGTCTTGCCTGCCACCGTCACCAGTGACAACAACAACAACAACGACAAAGACAACAACAACAACAGCAACAACAACGACAACGACACAAATGTCCTTGCTAACACGACCACTGTCCTCACCACTGCTACTACCAGTGACAATAACAACAGCAACAACAACAGGACACCGACCTTCAACACCAACACCACCACTACTTCGACAAACTCTGCCGCCACTACCACCACCTTTGAACCTGGCAGTACCAACACCACTGTCAATACCACCATCAACAACTACAAGACGAACAAGATAAACAACACCACAAACGCCACAAACAACATATCTGCCAGCATCACAAAAACAAATTTTGCCGATGCAACGAAAGAAAAAAGAACAATATTAACATTCACCCAAAAACAAATCAATGACACAAAATCCCTTCTCACGAAAGAAGGTGACACTGTACAAATACACATACCAAAAGCAATTATTGAAAATACAAACAAGAAGCACATATCATACAGACTTATCAACAAGAAAACGAAGCGACCGGAGAGTTTCTCCACCCAAAAAATTGAGATTTGTCTCAAACCGATATGGCCCTTTCAAAGTCATGTTACTTGGGGACGAAAATTTGCCACGGTCCTAGTACGCTTTAAGAGCGAACAGTTAGCGAAGGAATTTTCAACACTCTCTCTCCACACAGATGACTTGGTGATGATACCGAGTTATCTTGGACAGAGAGTGACGAAGGTGACAGTAAAGAATGTCCCTTCACAAGTGGAAACACGGTGGATAGTAGGTTCTATATGCCTCGAAATGGAGGAGGCAAATATATTAGAAATTGCTACTGCAGAGGAGAAAAACTGGGAAGGGGGAAAAAAAGTCGAAGTCCTCCTCCACATCACTGAAGAGGAGTGCCAAAAGATCCCCACACACATCCAACTGGCAAAGGACCACAAGTTATATGTAGTGGTGGAAGGAAGGCGGCCACGTTGTTATGTATGCGGCAGCGAGGCACACCTCAAGGACAGTTGCCCAACCGCCGCCAACCAACAAAAGCAACAAGGGCAACCACCAAAACCCGGAAAAAAAACCCTACTACCAACACCACCATCAACAATCAAAACAAGAGAAACACAAGCAACACTGGCAACTGAGAAGACAACAGCATCTGCAAAAACAGCAAGTGAGGAAGCAGGGGAAAAGAAAGAAAATTCCAAGACTGTTTCCCCCTCCCCCACATCACACACACCTCACACAAATAACAAGCCATCAGCACCAACAAAAACAGCAACACAACCACTCACACAAGCACACACAGACGCTCACAATTTGCCCCTACCCCCTTCCGATTCCTCAGAACCTTCGTCGGAAGATGAAAGTAATGAGGAATGGCAAATAGCCCAGAAAGGAAGGAGGAAGAGGAGCAAGAAAAGAAAAGCAAACACAAACAAAGCAGGGAGATACACAACTCCCGAAAACACTCCAGACACCAACACAAGCACACACAACTACAACACAAGCAACAAAACCCCAAAAGCAAGTACACACACAATGCTCACTGCCATCAACACAAAAAACTCAGAGTTGATGGAATACATCAACACAAAAACAAACATAACAAACGAAGACATAAAAACCAGCAACCACCCATACACAACACCGCCAGAACACATCAAAATACTACACATAATACCAACCCTGCACCACACACTAAAATCTATTTTTCCAAAGGCAGTTGGCAAATGCCAAAAATACCTGGCGAAAAAACTATATAGTGATCTCCTCGAAGAAAACCCGAAGGAGGAGACACAAAAACTCTCAAACGGTAAGTGACTCTCTTTATAAAACTTTAACACTCAAATCAAAATGATGCTCAAGATTGGTTGTGTAAATGCGCGTGGCTTGGGGTCCCCTTGGAAACAAGGGTACCTCCTAAATGACATAAAGTCACATAAACTAGAAATCATAGCCATAAGCGAGACCAGACTCCATGATCCGCGGGCCCTATCGTCCATGTTTGGCAGACAGTTTAACATTTATTTTTCTCCCTGTCTGCCGAGAATGGGCGGTAGTGGCACGGCGGTACTCTTTCGCAAGAGTCTGGATCTCGAAGTAAAGACAGTATTCATAGACCCGGAGGGTAGATTGGTTGTTCTGGATGTCGATGGCAGCGATGGGTGTGCTTTTCGACTCATATCAGTATACGCACCACCTTTAACAGGTAGGCCGGATTTCTTTCGACGTCTAGAAGTATTCCTAGGAACGTCTCGTCCTTTACTTTTAGTGGGGGATTGGAATGCTACCTTGGACACGCATCTAGACTATGTGGGCAGAGATAGGAATAGACGGGGATGCAAATGCCTCAAAGACCTGCTCAGACGCTTTCAACTGTCTGACAGGTACCGACTCGATTACCCGAATGCGCCAATGTGGACATGGACAAACCGCATCGGGTCGTCGAGATCGTATCTAGATAGAATACTGTGTAGGAGAGTAGATAGAGATAGCATAGGGTGTCCACAATTTCACATAGTCAGCTACACGGATCACAAACTTGTGACGTGTACGCTAGACTTAGATAAGACACATAGGCAGGGCTCCGGTTACTGGAAACTAAACGCGTCTTTCCCGTCGAGACCAGTTTTCAGAGACCGGATTAGCACGTTAGTAAAGAGGGCTTTGACAGGAGCCATCATCAATAACAAATGGTGGTTTGCCCTCAAAAGAGCAATAAAAGCAGAAGCGGTTAGGTATAGCAAAGCACTAGCCATAGACAGAAACAGAGTAGAGGGTGAACTAGTTAAGAAGCTAGAAGAGGCAATTAGAAGTGGCATCGCATCCGACGTTTTGGCGGCGAGGTTGTCCCTTGACCAACACTTCAACGCCAAACACGAAGGGTGCGTTGTCAGGGCTAGGATGCGTGCTCTAAGAAACGAAGGTGTTGGAGCCGCACGAGAGGCCCGGGTGGCGGAGGCGCAACAGGGCAACAAAGCCACCATTCGGTCTCTGGTGGACGAACAGGGGCGCGAACTGCTCGAGCCAAGCAAAATGTGTGAGGCCTTTCAGCGGCACTTTGCTCGACTGTTTGGGACGAATGGCGAGCGAGAACGCAGGGTGGACTTCAGTGCCTACCTGCACAGCCTGCCACGACTCTCGGCAAGAGAGGCGGAGTGCTGCGAAGGTGCCATCACGGCGGCGGAAGTGAGGGACGCGATGGCGGGATGCTCGAGGGACAAATCTCCGGGTTTGGATGGTCTGCCCTACGAGCTTTACAACTGTAAGCCAGACTTGTTTGGAGACGTCTTGGCGGCCGTGTACTGCAACTGGCAGCAAAACGGGAGCATTCCCGGTTTTGTGAGTCGAGGAGCCGTAACGCTGCTGAAGAAAGATCCAAACAAGGGGGACGTCATAGATAACTTTAGGCCCATCACTCTGCTCAATGCAGACTTGAAAATTTTGGCCAAGGTGTTAGCCAAGCGGTTGGCGCTTGTCATCGAGAAACTGATCGGCAAGGCGCAAACGTGCGCGGTGCCGGGCAGGAGCATCCATGACAACCTCCATCTGATGCGCTACATCATAGAGAGGGTAGTTAAGGAACCTGGCATGGGTGGGGCCCTGATCAATTTAGATCAATCGAAAGCTTTCGATAGGGTAGACCATCAATACTTGGAGGCTGTCCTCATAGCAGCCGGCTTCGGTCCCATTTTCCGCGGCTGGATTGCTGCCTTGTACAGAGGCATCCGTTCGGTAGTTCGCGTCAATGGGCATCTATCAAGACCCTTCGACATTGCACGTTCGGTCCGTCAGGGATGCCCCCTCTCGTCGCTTCTGTACGTGTTGACTCTCGAGCCACTACTGCGGAAGCTGGCGACGCTGAGGGGCATCCCGCGAGAGTTGGGATGCGGGACGAGCGTGTCGTCATACGCGGACGACGTCACCGTCATAGTGTCTAGCCAAAAGCACATCGAGCTTGTCGGCGAGACACTGAGAGAATACGAAGCGGTAACGGGAGCGAAAATCAACCGGGATAAGTCAGTGGGCTTGCGGCTCGGCACCTGGAGAAGCAACCCCATGCCGTCAAGTAGCGCCTCCGTCGTGGGACGTTGGACTGACGGTCCGGTTGAGATGCTCGGGGTCTGGTTTGGTCCAGACCTCCAAACGGAGAAGAACTGGGACGAGATAACGAGAAGGGTGGCCACTCTAGCCCGGCAATGGGCCGAGAGGAAGCTTTCCCTGAAAGGTCGGGCGGAGGTGGCGAACACGTACATCGCGTCCGTCATCTACTACCGCCTGACCGTCGTTCCTTGTCCCGACCCTACCATCACCAAACTGGAGCGCATCCTCTTCCGCTTCTTGTGGAAAGGAAGCGTTCCGATGGTTAGGCGATCCGTTTGCTGCCAACACCCGTTAAAAGGAGGACTGGGCATGCCGTGGTTGATGATGCGCAGACACGCGCTGAGACTGCGACATCTCCGGCTCTACGTAGACAGCGGTGAACAGGTGTGGTCGCCGTTTGTGCGGCGCGCTTTCCCGCAGCTCGTCTCCATGACCGAACTGCAGTCATGGATCAAGAAGAGGCCGAGGAAGGGCGAATGGCACCGCGAGTGTCGCGCTGCTCTTCGGCAACTCCAACAACCCGGGTCAACCTTGAGCGACTGCATCACAACTAACGCATTCTATAGTGGATTAGTGGAGGGAAGGTACGACGACGATCTCGGGGCGAACCTGGGCGTCGACGAGGAATACCTGACCCGCCTGTTTAAGACGACCTTCGGGCCGGGACCTATGGACAACTTCCAGAGATCCCTGGCCTGGCAGTGCTATCGAGAAGCACTACCCGTTCGGGATAAGCTCTACAGGCATGGCTCGAGAAACACGGGGCCGACCTGTCCGAGATGCCGGCAGAGCGACGAAACCGTTCTGCACGCACTCGTACAGTGTCCCACCATTTCCGAGCTGTGGGCTTACGTCGAACAACTGCTATCGCGTGTGGGACGAGTCGGTCTATCAGCCGAGTCTATCGTGAATATTGTCGCGCCTCCTTCCTTTAAACGGGAAGGAAGAGCTATTTTCATCGTACTTGTGGCTATGGCGAAAGAATGTGTATGGTGGACGCGTCTGAAAGGTCTAGAGACAAAGACTTTCCTCTCTGGGCAATCTCTCATCAACTTCTTCAAGTATCACCTGAAGAGGAAGTTGAGAGTAGAAAGGGAAGTCTTGTCTAGTGAATGCTTCAAAAAAAGATGGGTGAATGTAGCAAGGATGGCACGTGTGAACGACGGAGCCATCTTGAGCATAACCCTATGAACAAGAAAAAAAATAAAACAAAAAGGCAAAAGAGAGTCACTTACTGTTATAGTTTCTTCAATGAGAATATTGACCAAGGTTACCGTGGTCTTTTCCGTAGGCTTTTCCTTCCACGGCTAAACCTAAACTGTCCTCCCCTCTTTTTACACGAGAACATTACTGTGTGATACACGATCCCTATTGATCGGCCTTTCCTTTTCTTTTTTTCGATCCCTTTTGATCGAACTGCCCCTTTTTCCCTTCCTACGATCCCTTTTGATCGACACCACCAATTTTTTTTTTTTTTTTTTTTTCCTTCCTTCCCCCTCCCAAAAAGAAAAGCTCTACATTGTATTTGTCCCATCTTCGTTGAGCCCTGTGTGGCTAATAAAAGAAATGTATCTATCTATCTATCTATATATCTATCTATCTATCTATCTATCTAAATATATATTAGCCCTGTGTGGCTATAATAAAAAGATATCTATCTATCTATCTATGTATCTATCTATCTATCTATCTATCTATCTATCTATCTATCTATCTATCTATCTATCTATGTATCTATCTATGTATCTATCTATGTATCTACCTATGTATCTATCTATCTATCTATCTATATATCTATCTATCTATCTATCTATCTAAATATATATATATATATATATATATATATATATATATATATATATATATATATATATATATATATATATATATATATATATATATGTGTGTGTGTGTGTGTGTGTATATATATAAATATACATTTCTCTTCACATGTAATGCGTACACAGACAACCACATTAAATGACAGAGTCGGATATAATGAGACAAGACTGTCAGAAAGAGTGATATACTAAGACGTAATACAGCAAGTCATTGTTTAGTTTCGTGGTCTATTTTTTGAAATGACAGATGTAAAAATAACAAGAGGTAGAAAAAGAGATTCATTGTGAAGAAAAACATAGAAGATAGGAAAACAGCAGCAGAAAAGAAGATGATAAATTTTTTGTAAAAATATATTTTAGTTATCAGATCCCATTACATTTATAATATATATGACAGCAAACGATAGTGTTGTATTGTGATACCTATGTATCTGTCTATTCAATTTATCATTGTATGAATCTGTGTTTGTGTACGTGTATTTCGATCAATGGCTTTTCTTCGTGTTTTTTCGCAATCTGTACAGCAGTACATTTCTCTCCGTCTTACTTTTCACACATACACACGCATACTACGCATACAATTCCTTGCACACACATACACACATATCTCTGTACAATATAAACTACGCAGTTGCATACATATAATCCCAATATATGTATGTATGATACACACACACACACACATACACACACACGCGCACACATATTTGTTCAATTATCGAACGCTGTTTACATATTGATACATACAAATATAAACATATGTGTGATATTCACACATAAGCATTTGTGTGTGTATGTGCGTGTGTATGCGTGTGTGTGTGCATGTGTTTGTGTATGTGTGCATGTGTTTGTGTATGTGTGTGTAATTTGCACAACTCTCGAACTGCTTCTGCATAAAGATATACTTATAAGTGCGTACACACATACACACACACACACACACATTACAACGGCCTTCACTCGGATTCTATATTGCGATTTGGTAGTGTGAAGGTGCATGGTTCAGTGGTTAGAATGTCGTTCTCCCAATCATAACATAGTGAGTTTGAATTCCGGATCGGGTTGTGTTGTGTTCTTGAGCAAGACACTATTTCATGCTGCTCCAGTTCACTCAACTGTAGAAATGAGTTTGTGACATCGCTGGTCCCAAGTTGCATTGGCCTTTGACTTTCCGTGGGACAGCATCAGTGGCGTGGGGAGGGGAGACTGGTATGCATGGGCGATTGCTTGTGCCTTGGAGAGGACCTTTCTAGGTGTAATCCCATGGTCATTTCTGACCGAAAGGGGGTCTTTACCCTTTTACTATATATACACTATATGCATTTGTTAAATATTTTTGGTCCTTATATTGACCTGAACAGTCGTAGACGTGGGATCAAGCCATGGGATCAAACTCGAACCCCACGAGATTGATCCCAGAGCTGGAGGAAATAGACAGTTGTGCAATCCCTCGGCTGATAATAATTTCATTTGAGTAGGGAGGATTATTATGAAATGTAGTGTCTTACTGAAGGACGCATCGCGTCACCCGGTCAAGAAATCCAACACAACTCCATGATCGTTGGTCAAACACACTAACAACACGGGCAATGGGCGTCAACATCCTCACATTTTTCTATTAATTTCTCTTTTTCTCTCTTTCTTTCTCTCACTTTCCTTTTTCTCTCTCTCTTTCTTTCTCTCTCTCTATTTCTTTCTCTCTCTCTCTTTCTCTTTCTCTCTTTCTTTCACTCTCTCTCTCTCTCTCTATTTATGTATCTATTTGTCTCCCTTGCTCTTTCCCTGTACACACACTTACGCGCGCACACACAGC
The DNA here is from genome assembly GCF_046866305.1 of Octopus bimaculoides. Lineage (NCBI taxonomy): Eukaryota > Metazoa > Mollusca > Cephalopoda > Octopoda > Octopodidae > Octopus > Octopus bimaculoides. Next base: position 7,919,982 of record NC_142932.1, on the reverse strand, counting down.
CACATGCACGGCTACACGCACAAAAATACTTCCATGATTCACTCTGATTTCTTTTTTCCTTCAATGATTCATAATAAAGATTTTTAAATTCTTCGAAATTTCTATTGGGAAATCAAAACATTTTTCATGAAAAACTGTTGCCAACATTTCATTTTTTTTTTGTTTAGTAGGTGTTGTTGGCTATTGGAACAACTAAACGGGTGATGGAAAATAGTATATATATATATATATATATATATATATATATATATATATATATATATATATATATATATATATGTATATATATATATATATATATATATATATATATATATATATATATATATATATATATATATATATATATATATATATATATATATATATATATATATGTATATATATATGTATATATTATTTTTCTGTTATCGTATCGTTAGAGCGTCAGAAGATGTCTTTCAGTGTTAGTTCTATTTACAGTTTGAGTTCACATCCCGTCGAGTCCTACTTTTCCTTTCAACCTTTTGGAGTCACCTTTTGGGGGTCGATAAAATAAAGTACCGGTCAAGGACTGGGATCGATGTACTCCCCTACCCCTTCTCCTAAAATTTCTGAGCTTAAGCCTATGTTCGATAAAATAAGTACCAGTTGAGCACTGGGGTCGATGTAATCGACTCATTTCCTCTGCCAAAATGGCTGCCCGTGCGGCGAAATTTGAAACCATTATTATTATTATTATTATTATTATTATTATTATTATTATTATTATTATTATTATTATTATTATTATTATTATTATTATTATTATCATTATTATTAGGCGAGCTGGCAGAATCGTTAGCACACCGGGTGAAATGCATAGCGGTATTTCGTCTGCCGCTACGTTCTGAGTTCTATTTCCGCCGGGATCGACTTTGGCTTCCATCCTTTCGGTGTCGATAAATTAAGTATCAGTAAAACATTGGGGTCAATTAACTCGCCTCATCCCCTTCAACAAAATTTCGGGCCTTGTGCCTTTCGCAGAAAGTATTATTATTATTATTATTATTATTATTATTATTATTATTATTATTATTATTATTATTATTATTATTATTATTATTATTATTAAGAAGGTGGCGAGCTGGCTGAATCGTTAGCACGCCGGGCGAAATGCTTAGCAGTATTTCACCTGTCGCTACGTTCTGAGTTCAAGTTTCGCCGAGGTCGACTTTACTTTTCATCCTTTCAGGGTCGATAAAATAAACACCAGTTGAACACTGGGGTTGATGTAATCGGCTCATCCCTTTCCCAAAATTGCTGCTCTTGTGGCAAAATCTGAAATCATTATTATTATTATTAAGAAGGTGGCGAGCCAGCAGAATCTTTAGCACGCCGAGCGAAACGCTAAGCAGACTTTCGTCTGTCTTCACGTTCTGGATTACAATTCTGCGCAGGTCGACTTTGCCATTCATCCTTTCGGGGTCGATAAAGTAAGTACCAGTGAAACACTAGGGTCGATGTTAATCGACTATTCCTTTCCCCACAAATCTGAGGCCTTGTGCCTCCAGTAGAAAGTATCATTATTATTATTGAGTGAGGGGAGCAGCGCATACCATCAAAGTGACACTGGTAAAATATACGAAGCGCTGTACACTCATCATGACTACCCGTCTGATAAGGGTACACCAGGCACATGCATCACAGCCACGTGGACCCAGTTGGAAATTTCTCCAGGTCAAGTAGCTTATCCCACTCAAATGGTCATTGAATAAGAGTCGTTTAAGAATGTTGAAGAAAACACCCATATTTTCAGAGGTGAATTGTTTAAACTCCAAAGAATTCTTCTCAACACATGGCTATGATACTCACCCACTACTTCTGCTTGTGATCAGAGATGCACATATCATCAGCCACCAAAGGACATGCTCAAATGGTTAAGTTCAAACAAGTGACTAGCAAACCTGTGGAATATTTGCAGTAGCTCATCTTTTATACCAAGACAAAACAATGTACATGATATCACTTCCAATCAGTTAAGTTCAGAAGCCACGTGAGCCAGTGCCTCGTACTGCGTCATGACTTCTTCTTCTTCTTCTTCTTCTTCTTCTTCTTCTTCTTCTTCTTCTTCTTCTTCTTCTTCTTCTTCTTCTTCTTCTTCTTCTTCTTCTTCTTCTTCTTCTTCTTCTTCTTATTATTATTATTATTATTATTATTATTATTATTATCATGGGCGATGGATTTATCGATCCATTAGGGCGTAGGACAAAATACCTTGTTTTATTTGTTCCACTTCTTTGTGTTCAAATCCGTCGAGACTAAATTTATCTTTTATCTTTCATTCTTTTGGTAAAACAAAATATCAGTTAAACACAGGGGAGGTTGATATCGACAAACCCACCCCTTAGCATCACTTTCCTTGTCCCTAAATTAGAAACTAATGGGATTATGAACATAAAACTATAATTTTGGACTGTTTTGATCGACCACTATTGTTTTTATTGTTGCTATTTTCATTGTTTTTGTTGCTTGTCTCACGTCATTCACAACCACACTGCCATTATGATCAAAGGCATTCCAGGTGTGCTTATACCATCTATCTATCTATCTATCTATCTATCTATCTATCTATCTATCTATCTATCTATATATCTGCGACTTATATTCAATGTGTCCTTTTTTTGCGGGCGGCTGCATTGTGGTTTGAAATGCTTTGGCTTACAGTCACACACATAATTATATGTATACATAGGAATTTTGTTATAATGACAATAATAAAAGAACAAAATTAGAGTTAGAAATCTGCCGAATTTTCTTTGCTGTTTATTTCTCCGTTGCGACCATGTTATATAGCAGGCAAATACTAGGTTGATTAAATCGGTTCTATCCATATCTTAAAATCTCCAGGCTGTGAGCCAATATAATTTTCTGTTGAGTTTGTAACCCGTATATGATTGTTGTATAACTTTTAGTAGAAAAAACAACAAGAAAACAAACAAGAAACAAAAATAAACTAGGCATTGCTTGTCAAGCCTTTGCGATTTACATTCAATGTTTCGAAAAAAAAATATGATTAGCTGTAGCCAAAATCGCGTGACCCGTCGCAATATTCGTCCTAGTAAGCTGACTTAAATGTATTTACAGTAGTATCCTTTTTGATATGAAATACTTCGTGATTAATGATTAGAGATTAGCAAATTTAATCTGATTTTGTGTAGGCATAGTGAAGTGTTCACAATTCAGGTTACTCTTGATGTGTAGCGAATCAAGAGTCTACTGATTATATATAGAGATTATCGGTTAGATTTGATCAACAGGTAGAATCGTATGATTATATGATTAAATTCTTTGTTGATATAGTAAGTGAAGATTTTGTCTTGCAGGTCTCATAGAATATTTCAAATTATGGAGGTTTACGCTGTCGTAGACGTAGGTTGGTTAGAATTCCCCCTAGCAATGGTTAGTTTAACATTTATTTCTCTAGTGAATTAAAAGAATCAATAAGTTTATTAAGGTGGACATTTGTGTCCCCGGAGTTGTTATTAACAATTTAGAGATGACATTTAAGACTTGATTGATTTTCTGGTTATATTCACTGAAATTTAGAATGATAGATGTTTTAACATTAATCGTCTTTTTTTAATTATATCTTGATGTCCCTGTTGTTATAAACATCTTTTAAGTGCTCTGAACATCTTTCAGCGCTGTCACTTCGATGAAGTCTATCTTTTTTGGAACCGTTTCTGTTACATTACTGACTACAAAGTACGTTAATTCGCATATAAGCCTTACTTTAAGTCTCTAAGGATTGAACGAGAAAGCTTGTTTCAATGCTAATATTGTAAAAATGAGATGTGTTAATTGTTCTAAATCGTCAAATGTTACAGAAATATATGACCAACTGAGTTATCATAACTGAACATGCGCAATACATACTTAATAACTTAAACACAGGCACAGACGCATTTTACTCGTTACACTATTGACAGCAGATTCACTGCTTGTCACTTTAGTATGTATTTCACATTTTCAGTCGTAATTACTTCTTTGACAACATATTTCTACGATGTTAGATGACCTTAGGACAATTGATACGTCTCACTTTACCATACCGTCTACATGTTATCGCATTGAAACAAGTATTCTGTTTTAATTTTACAGGATCTAAATAGAATGAGAGTAAGGTTAGTGTGCAGATTAACAAACGTTGTTCTCAGGAATATGATAAAAAATGAATATAGAAAACCCCGTCTTCAGCAGGGATGACAGTGAATCAAAGACCGAGGAGACAGGAATTTCCAAGATGGCTTCACACGAGTTAAATGACTAAATATTTTATTTATTTTATAGATCTAATGCTTTGGCAAAAAGCTTCTGCTTTCGCAAACACATTTTAGGTCAGTCTCACGACCCCGCCACCACTACTGGGTACTTCATAAGTACAGCTCTCCTAATCCTTTCTTATCAATACACACACACACACACACGCACACACACACACACGCACACGCACACACACAAACACACACACACACACGCGCGCACACACGCACACACACACACACACACACACACACACACACACACACACACACACACACACACACACACACACACACACACACACACACACACACACACACACAGATGTAAATTTCACAATGCTTGGATTTTTAAAAATGTAATAAATGGTTTTCGGTAAGTAAAAATAATGAAGTTTCAATATAGAAATCGGTTTGTAAACTCAGTTTGCCGATACTTTATCTTAAAGTGACAGGTTTCATAAGAAAATGCTGTTTCTCGTTGCGAATAGAACTATATCTACTGTCTTGTTTGTTTAAATCTTTCAACATCCGAACAACTTTCCTAGTTTCAAGATTTTTGTGTGTATCGTGTGTTGTAAAGAAGACGAGAAAAAATGAAGATGAAGAAGAAGTAGAAGAGGAGAAATAGTAGTAGCAGAGGTAGTAGTAGTAGTAGTAGTAGTAGATGTAGTTAAAGAAGAGGCAGGAAAGAGGAAAAAGAAGGAAAAGAAGAATCGTAACTGCAGCAACATTAACACAAGGTTATTTCAGTCATTAGTGTTTTGAATCAATGAGTCTAAAACAAATGTTATTTTGGTTTTACGCATGTGCAGAAACAATTTCCAATAATTTTTCTTTTGTTTTGTTTTACTGTACTTTTAACAGTGTTTCAGATTCCAAAATACCATAGAGATATGATATTACAATAAAAAACACAACATTGATAAATCGTTTGATAAATTTCAAATGTGTTTTACAGTTTTAAAGACATATCGCTTGGAAGATAATAAATGAATTATTTATTGCAATTTAATAATAAAAAAAAAACAAATCAAAAATAGTAATAATCGATTCATTAAATAGAATTTTTCTTTTCTGTTTAAAAATAAATTGTTTATATAAAGAAACAACAGAGTATTTAACAATTGTTTGTGTTCCTAATTAAAAAGAATATTACAGTGACTGCTTTCAATATCAAAATGACGCTGGGTTTGGTGGAGAAATCGGTAGATGACCGGACGAAATGGTTTGCTGTATTTATTTATGTTCTAAATATTGCCGGCGTTGACACTGCATCTTTGGGTCGATAAAATAAATAACTGGCAAGGACTGGAGTTGATCTAATGAACAGTGGCGTTGCTTATAATTTGTAACTTTGCGTGAATGGAAGAACTCATTGTTCATATCACTTCTTTTTATTGAAGTTTACAGAGACAGAAACTTTTAGTGAGAAACGGTACTTAGTTGTGTCTCTTTACATTCTGAGTTCAAATTTCATCCGAATTAATTTATGCAATCAAACCTCATGAAAGTAATGTAGCCTTGTGGTTAGGCTGTTAGATTTAAGATGGTAGGATTGAAGGAACGTTATATTCACGTTTTCCCCATCTGCTGGGATGAAAATAAACCATGTTGCTGCAGAGTTACGGCTCGCAAACTTTTAGCCCCAAATTTTGAAAATGTAAGACTATTACTATTGTTGCTGTTGCCACTGATGCTTTTGCTGCTGCTGATTATTGATTGATTGATCACTCATACAAATGGCTGCCTCTTATATGCTTATGAAATATAATCTATGAGGAATCGATGATTCAATCTTTTATACGCCGCCCTTTCAAATTTAGAACATTGTAGCAAAATTGAAATCAATATTTTAAGGCTTAATGAGAAAAGAAAGGGAAACGTCCAAGATACTTTTAGAGCCTCTGTGACTGGTAGCAAGAATAGAGAAAATTCTCCTCAGATTAGAGACATGGTCCGAATGATTTCAAACCCAAACGCTACGTGGTGATGTTAAAAGGCGATACACTAAATCTATCATTCTTGAAAAGATATAACTTGCATGACAGGGTTTCCGCCAGTTTTCGTCTATCAAAATTCACCAACACACACACACACACACAACTCGAGATAGTAGTCATTAACGCAAAGTTTGTTACTATTGTTAAGTGACTACGCAAGTGACTACGCAGAAATCTAGCTCCCTTTATCCTGTTTTTTATCTTCCAGTTCAGCTCTGATCATGTACACCTATCATTAATATTTCGACCGTAAATATCAAGGTTTTGGAAATATGTAGGACAACATTAGTTAAAATTCCCTTCCTTGTCTTATAAAGATAGGGTTTTATTTAGAAAAATTTGGCTGCTATTTCAAGCAGGCTTCGTTACTATATAAAGGTTCCGTTCTCTGACGGCAATAGTGTTGTAGAAGCAACTGAGAGTTAGATATAAAAAAGAAAGCTTGTAGGTCTCAGCTGATCCTAGAGTCCAAGTGACCCTACTGCCCAAGTGATTATAAACTTCATGCGATCTTGATATATAGACAATTCTAGTACTAACGCATGCCCAGTTATTTGTTTAAGCATAGTACCCAGATGAGACTAGTGCCTGCTGAACCTAGTGCCCGGATTATCTAGAACCCACGAAATCCTAGTGCTCATTTTATCTTAGCGGCCAGGTATACCTCATGCACGGGTGATCGTGGCGTGCACGTATACCCAGTAATTCAAGTAAACATATCGCCCAGGTAAAGTTTGTGTCAAAGAAAAAGTAGTGCCTAGGTTATTCAGCTGCCTTAATATGCACAGTGCTCAGGCAAGTAAGTGAGTGTATAAGTGATCCTAATGCTCACATACATTTAGTAATCTGATGATCCAGTATTTAAGTAAGCTGAATTCGTAAGTGAACTTAGTGGCTAGTTGTCCTTAAATGTTAGTGCTCAGATAAGCTTTGTACCCAGGTGAACCCAGTGCTCCTGTTGGCCGAGTATCCTAGTAATCTTTGTTCCCAGTTTAGCTTACAGCCCAAACGATCCTAATGCCTCGGTAAGCCTAGCTCGTAACTGACCTTCGTGTCGAAGTGATCTTTGTGCTCCAGTGGGTCTCGTGCCTAGAGTTTACTAGCCCATTTAAACATAGTGTTCGATTATTTTGCGATCGCTCGTTTCCATGATTTTATCTTTTTTCATGAAAGTAGTATAATCTATCATTGTAGATTTTGTGACTAACAGGACAAAAAGATTTTGCTTTTTACATTACCATAGCTTTTAAAGGTTACATAAGAGAGAGGTGCTAGTGATTTGAACCAACTCCAACTATATAAATGGTATGTATCTGGAGCCAGCTAGAGATATTCTACATGGTCACTCGACCGACTAGAAATAACAGCCAATTATACCTTAAATTACAGCATACTGTTTTGAAAAATGAAGAAGCTATTTGATAATATAGTTATCAATATAATGTATAAATAAAAAAAAACAGGTCAAGGGTGGAACGCTTTTGATCTGCCTGAGTGTCAAGCAATAATAGACGGCTTATATTTTATGGACGAGGAAAGATTGAAAGTAAACGTTGATAACCTGTGGAAGTTAAGCTCAAAATAGAAATAAAAGTGTCATAATAGTGCAAGATATTTAATCCGATACTTTACAATGTTATCAACTTAATCCCTTTAAACAAAACGCTGAAATGAAACCTACTTTTCATTACAAAGCGAGGAAAGCAGCAGGTTTTATTACCCTTTTTCTAGCCCTACGAGATTGGTGAAAGGGAGGTTAGAAGGCATTCTCGAACTGGAAATCTAATCTGAATACTAGAAACAGTGTGGACTCCGCTAAGATAGCTAAAGTGCCAGGTGGTGTTATATTAGGCGATAGATTAAAGTCTACTGTCTTAGTAAGTCACGGTAATATCTGAACTGAGAACACATGACCTCTTATCAAACGACCTAACGAATCCACCACTCCGCTATCGTGACAAATATTTTACTTCTCAACCTGTTCCACAAAGATAAAACGCAAAGTTGTCCTCAGTGGAATTTTAACTCCGAATGTAAAGAATTAAGAAAATATACAAATAAAGCAAAAGAAAAACAACGCACGGTGTTTTGTCCGACGCTCTAACCATTCGGACAATTCAGTTGATGTTAAAAGTAGTTGGAAATATTATTTACCTTGAAATTTTCTGTTTGTTTTGTGTAATGTGCTCGGCTAGTTCACTTGCCAGTTTCTTGAATTGTTTCGGATGTTGATAATTATCAATCACTAATCTAACTTGGCCCCTGAAACGGTAAAATTAGACATGAATTTAGCGCAGATTATAACAAGCATTTACTGGATTCTAGAAAGCTGAGGAACAAATTATTTTGAGTGAATTACTAGTCTCATGTAGCAGTAAATTCATACTCAGTTTTCAACCAAATATCATTACAATTTCGACACCTTATACATACACTGATGCATGTGTGTGTGGTGTGTGCGCGCGTGTGTGTGTATGTATGTATATATACGCGTGTGAGTGCTGATATATATATATTTACATACATACACATACACACGCACACACACACAGATGCACACATATACGCACACAGATGCACACAAACACACACACACACACACAAGAAAATCACGTTGCGACACATACATAATACGACATTTTGCAAAGAAATTTTTTCGAAATATGTTATCTTTTTTCATCCCCTTCCTTTTCCGTTTAGAAGAATGAAAGCACCCATACTATTTTCATAGTGAATTCTTTACTTAGAAACACTTGATTTTTAGATTATGACTCTAAGATATGAACAACCTGCAAGGTCAGGTATTATGAAATAAATTAGTATTTTAGGGTAAGGTTAAGCTTTTCCGTTTAAGTTTTTCAGTATAGGGTTAGAGTTTAGGGTTACAATTCGGGTTTAGGATTAAACAGAGAAGGAACAGGATTCAAATTAATTCAATTAATGAATATTTTCTTTTAATTATTTTGCAGAATCGTAATATGCTACTGAAAAAAGAACACAAACTTTTGAACACGAACACACGCAGTCTGTCATACCGGCCATGATGAAATACCACAAGGTATAGAAAATACGTATTCGCCTTTATATATTTATATATTTAATCCTTTATATTGAACACTCAAAATTTCATATATTCAATAAGACATATTCCATATATTCAATAAGACATTCAATACTTCATTTCATTGTACCATCCATCCTTTTTTTATTATATTATATATTATATATTCCATATTCTATATCCCACATAAATTTTACAATATAAATAAAAAACATAAAAAGCAGACAGAGTTGGAACTCTTTTAAATAAAATAATATATTCCTCTATACACGATCATACAAAACCCCCTTTTTGTATTTATTTTTACTCATATATATATATATATATATATATATGCGTGTACATATGCATAGAGATATACGCTTACATATACATACACTTAAATATTTATGACTTTATATATAGTGATTGTTGAATGAACAATGGAATCAAAACATGTGTAGAGTCAAATATTTATTGCAGTTCGTTGATGCTCGTTTTTTCAAGGTGTCTGAATATGTTTGAAAACAGGAGTCTCGAAATTTCGGCGTCAATTACAATGATGTATATGAATGTATGCGTGTTTATATATAAGCGTGTATGAGTACATACATACACACACGCACACACGCACACAGCACACACACAAACACACATATAGACGCACATGCACACACAATTATAATACAACATGAGTAATTGTTTATATATTGTTATATAATCTTATGTACATTTTTTTAGACAAAAATAATTGTTATACAATGTAAATTACATAACAGTGATGTATGGTCAAATCTTCAGAGATGTATCATATATTTATTTAATATTAATGATCTGTAAAATTCTCAACAGTATTGTCTATCGTGGAAGTGAAAACTTCTGCAAAGCAGTCATATTACGTATAAATGTTACATATATATGCCTCTGTGAAGATTTGACAATAAGTAAGGTAAGTAGTAATATTTTTGTTAATGAAAAATACGTAAATGGTGCAACTAAATATCTTAAAAATCAATATCCGTGCTTTATTTTCTACATGTATTCTATGAAATGCGCAAATTCTGGATTCATACCAATGATACGAGAGCAAATTTCACGAACAACGAATATATTGAGTAATAAATATCGTTTTTGGTCATATACTTTAAGTTTTAAATTCCCTGTGAGTTTGTGTGTTTATATATATGCAGATCTTTATACGTACATACATACATACATACATACGTACGTACATACACATGTGTGCATGTGATTGGGTGTATATATGTATATATTTCTATTTATCTGTCTCTCTTTCTATACACACACACAAATGAAGAGGTGACACTGTGAAATAAACCCCGATTTCGGATTGGTTAAGTGGAAAATTCTAACTATCAATGATGTACTCAGAATTCTAAAACTGCCTGATTAGTCATGCAGATTTACACTTTTATAATTTATTGAAATTAATCATACGCACAAGCATATACACACTAATACACACACATACGCACACAGACACACACATACGTGTGTGTAAATATATATATATATATATATATATATATATATATATATATATATATATATATATATATATACACATGTCTAATAGTAATCTGAGGGAAGCGATGAAAACTTACACTACATTTGACTTAATAAAATAAAATGAACATAAATAACTATTCGGATATTATGTATGCACCTATAAGCTGGAGGTCGATATTTAAAAAATATGCTTCTAAAACAAAACTGAAATAAGTTGATAACTAAATAATAAAATTTAAAAAATCACTCTGCTTAATTTTTTTAATAACATATTTATATCTTATTTCCCATATAAATGTCAAAGTTTCTAGGACGAAACTACAAATTTCGAAAGAGTTAATATTTTGAAAAGGAAAAGAAGAATATGTTGCGATTTCTTCCTTCGAGGAAGGAAATTTACTGTGCTCAGTCGTGCGCAGTGAATGCATCATATATAAAACTAAACAGTAGTTTCAGTGTTGGTATGCTTCTGAATTTATAGATTTTGATAGTTGATGTAGTGAATGATAATTACTAATTGCTCTAAAGAATATAGAGCACTCATTGGTAGATACTTTGCGACCACATTAAGGCTACTTGCCATCAAGTCGTCTCTTGTTTGTTGTTCAGAATGCATACACGCATGAGCAAGTGAATGAACGAGAATGGGTGAGAACGAGCGAGATGTTAGGTCTCATTTTTATATTACGAAAGAAGGCTCGGAGAGGAAGCGATGTAATTGAAAAGAAAACCAATTTTGGAAAAAAAAAAAAAAAAAATTGGAAAGCAAAGAAAAAAGATTTTCAGAATTGTAATCATTTCCTTTTAAATCCGGAATGAAAAAGCAAAAGTTAAAAACAAAAGATTTTGGTGAAGGGTGTGTGCAGTGAAAATTCATGGGTTTCCGCACACTTCCGGTCTAGTAGGTATATGTCAAGTCAAAACTCAGGTAGAGAAAACTTGGTCAGTATGCTGTGCATATGTATGGAACCTGGAACAACGGAAGTTGTGAAGTGAATATCTTGTTAATACAGCCACGAAGATCGTAATTTGACTGGTATTGATTTCATTAACTATAGAGGTTGTGAAGCGCACACTAGGCTTCGACTGTATTTGAATTCAGAGAGTATAGGGACGTAACTGCAGAGCTACAAAAATAGTTGGTTAACTGGCCTGTAACAAACAGCATTGTATCTAAATCAATGTACGGGGTGGGGGTTGCTGAAAAGTTCCTGACTTTGGGTAAAAGAAAATGCAAGAGGATCAGTTAATTACCCTGCGCGCGTAAGCGAAAGCAGGGTATTGTAATCACTCGTCTTTGTTTGTCTGTATGTTTGCAAAAATACTTGGAAACAGCTGAACGGATTTTCGCGAGATTTGGCAAAAATACTCATTGGGTGAGTGGCTCTAAATGATGAAAATTTGGTTGATTATTTTCAAACATACATAAATACATGCATAAATATGCAACTGCCTGTGTGCATGTGTGTGTGTGTGTGTGTGTGTGTGTGTGTGTGTGTGTGTGTGCGTGCGTATGTGTGTACGTGCGCGCATGTGTGCGTGTACAGTGATGGATTCGAGGATTTCGTTTATTTACGAGTTGATTTCTTAATTTCACCGGAGTATAAATACCTATAATGGTGAAACACTTCTCAAATTCCATGTAATATTTTCTATAAGTATTTCATTTTGTTCACTTTCTTTTTCATATGAATCGACACTCGTCTGCGTGTGTATAGATCATGGTGTGCCTATGCGCGTAGACACGTGCGAGTACATACAAGATACATACCTAAATACATACATAGACATGCGACTCTGTGTGTGTGTGACTGTATGTGTATGTGTGTGCGTGTGTATGTTGTGTGTATATGTATGTGTGTGTACAACGATGGATTCGAGAGTTTCGTTTATTCACGAGTTGATTTCTTAATTTCACCGGAATATAAATACCTATAATGGTGATAATTAGAAATTAAAAATAAAATAAGTCGAACTTACAAATTTCCCCGATAAATAAGTGGTCATATTATTTATATCCTACAACGTATGTTTGATTCACCTGCCATCATTGAAAAACGTTGAAAACACTTAAATTCTATGCAATATTTTCTGTAAGTATTTTGTTTACTTTCTTATTCATATGATTCGACCTTCGTCTGCGTGTGTATAGATCATGGTGTACCTAAGCGAGTAGACACGTGTGGGTACATACATACATACATACATACATAGATATGCGACGCTGTGTGTTTGTGTTTGAGTGTGTGTATGTGTGTATGGGTGTGTATAGAGATGGATTCGATGGCTTCGTTTATTTATGAGTTGATTTCTTAACTTTACCGAAGGATAAAATACCTATAATGGTGATACTTTAAAAAAAATTCAGTTCAAGTAAAAATCATGGCTAAGCAACGTATTGTAAGCCTCACTATAGTTTGTGAAAAAAATTATCTGCGCGCAGGGTGTGCATCGCCCCTCCGATGCCACTTTTTCATTATAATTGTATTTTAAGGCGGCGAGCCGGCAGAATCGTTAGCACACCGGGCAAAATCCTTAGCAGTATTTCGTCAGTCTTTACGTTCTGAGTTCAAATTCCGCCGAGGTCGACTTTGCCTTTCATCCTTTCGGGGTTCGATAAATTAAGTACCAGTTGCGTACTGGGGGTCGAACTAATCAACTGGCTCCTTCTCCCAAAATTTCGGGCCTTGTGCCTAGAGTGGACAAGATTATGATTGAATTCAACGTATTAACTATCTCAGATTCATACACTTATAGCAGAGGTCCTCCATTTTTATCTAAACGCTGTAAAAGAATTCGAAAGGTCGGGCCTCCAACCAAGCCACTCGCGATACACGTAAAGTTAGGAACTTTCCAGAATCCCTCATATTTTAACTAACATTTACTTTTGCTGCTGTATCATAAAGTCTTTGTCATCATATGTTGTCTCTTATATCTGTTAAGTAGACAGCCCTTCGTTAAGAGAGTGGACGTGGATTTGCATAAAACATTAGACATTCGGGTAAAATGCCTGCAGTACTTAATTGCCGTAATTTGCGTTCTTAATTAAAATCCTGCCGTGCTCAATTCTGCCTTTCATTATTCTGAGTTGATAATACAAAGTACCAGTCAAATATTGGTGTTGCTTTTATATCGCTAAAGCAACATTGATGTGAATAGATTTACTATGGAAGAACACAAAGAAAGAAGATATAACGAGTAAAGGAACGAAGAAAAGAAAATATTTTAGCAAGTGAGAGAGAAAGAGAGAGAGATAACGAAAAGAAATGGAATAGAAAGACATAATACTGGACAGATAGGAAGACAAAGATAGTCGGCAAAAGGAATAAGTAATACACATGTCTAATAGTAATGTATAGACAGATAGATGTATATATTGCGTTAGGAAAAGTAAAGTACTAGAAAAAAAAGAGGCAAAACTTATATATATATATATATATATATATATATATATATATATATATATATATATATATATATGTGTGTGTGTGTGTGTGTGTGTGTGTATGTGTGTGTGTGTGTGTGTCGAAACGCCGGTGTTAAAACGGGGGTAGCTGATGAAGTAGAATGTTATCTATGTGGCTTGTGTGTTTTCTCGTCTACGTTTTGTTTGCAATATCCTGTACCCAGATATGCACCTATACATACAGGTGGATGTCGGTATGCACATACCTGTACGTATATATGCATATACTCATTTACTATTTGTTATATATATATATATATATATATATATATATATATATATATATATATATATATATATATATATATATATCTATATCTATATATATATATATATATATATATATATATATATATATATATATATATATCTATCTATATATATATATATATATATATATATATATATATATATATATATATATATATATATATATATATATATATATGTATGTGTGTGTGTGTGTGTGTGTATGTATACCTACATACATATACATATTATACATATGTAAAGTGAGAGATATGAAAATAGAAAACGACAAAGAGAGTGAGAGCAAAAAACACGGACAGAAAGAGAGTGTGAAAGAAAGAGAAAAGAGAAGAGAGAAAGGTATGAGGCAACGTTGAGAAATTTTCTAGAATGTTCTTTGACTCACTTGATCAAGAAATGAAGCCCATTAAATGGCTCTCCTTGGCTGACAATACAATTCCCTGTTGTTAGTTTATAAAGGTGTAGGGCCATAGCTAAATTGGTTTTCTGTCGTACTGGCCAGTCGCGAAATAATCTATATTTTTCAATGAATGATCTCTTGGTGTGAAGTTCTTGGGTCTGATGATCAAGAAAACAATCGAGATATACCTGCCTCCTGACAACTAGAAGTTCTACGCCGTCCACGGCTACAATAGTAGCAGTTCGATTACAGTCTTTCGACATAAGCGCCAGTTCACCAAATGCTTTTCCACTGTCTGAAAGTTTAACCGTAACCACAAAACTAAATTAAATCTGTATTAAAACAAATTATTAAAGACACATATTTTTATAAAGGCATACACAATCAAACGTAAAAGTCAAGAAATGGAATCAGCAGCTAAACATCCCTCATCTCTCAGATCACATTCTAGCTGTTTCACAAAAGGACACGTTTGTTGTAGACTGCTGTGCATAGAGGTCGAGTAAATACGGTATTATTACAGATAGAACATCAATAATCGTAGATCTACTCAATCAGTGCTGATTCGGAGCTCAATAGGAAAAATAAAGTGGGAAGAAAACGGATGGAAAAATAAATACATATATAATAATTTTAAATTTTGATACAAAGCCAGCAATTTCGAGAAGGAGTAAGTCGATTATTACGACCTTAGTGCTTAACTGGTACTTATTTTATCGACCACGAATGGATGAAAGGCAAAGTCGACCACGGCGAAATTTGAACATGGAATGTAAAGACGGATGGAATGCCGCTAAGCATTTTGCCAGGCGTGCTAATGATTCTGCCAACTAGCCATCTTAAAATTAAAACGAATATATTCGGAAAAGGAAACGAAAGACAAAACTACACGAAGTTCGATCATCTTCAGGTTAATTGTTAAGGCGGGATATCAAACTAAGTGAGCTGGGTGTTGCTTACGAGGGAATATTTCATAGTTACAATGCATTAGATTATTGTCTTAGGTGACTACACACTCGCTAGCAGACATCTCAACCCTCTCGGCCCCTTCACCCTTGGCTTTACAGCACATATATGATGTAATATCTGAAAGAAAGAGTTGCATCAGTACCAGGTTGGCACTCAGTTGCAACCAAGTAGACGGCAGCAACGCAAAATGAACTGCGTTGCTCAAGGAATTGAACCTATGCTCTTATGAGCCAAACACAGGAAATATTAGGATACGCATCTTCACTCAAGTTGTTCAACCGGAAGCAAGTCTAATCAAAATGCTAAGGGTATAACACTGCCCTACAGTATTCAATGTCCCTCTAATGATTTTTCTTTTACAATATTCCATGACCTGTTTGTACGTATATCACATCGTATATTGTACAATAAAATAAATATCCTTCGTATCCTCTCATTTTCATTGCTGGCAATTCATATGCAAAACTTTAACAAATCATGATGTAAAAATGGCTATTTAATGGCTATTTAGAAGCTGTTCAATGGATTACAGAACATTAGATTTTTCAAAATGTTTAGAAAAGGTCCGTAGTCTACAGAGAACATTTCACTGGGTCGCATATCGCCACCCGCAGGCCCGCAATGCAGGGTGGTGGAAATGAGCTACTCTCATCATCGAGTGTGCCTCAACGTGATGGCCCAACCCGCTAGA
>NC_142932.1:7880830-7898330 GCF_046866305.1 Octopus bimaculoides | reverse complement strand
TTTTCCCAGAGACCTGATGAGTGACTGTTTTTTGAGTAGAATATAATCTTGATCAATTTATTGAGAATTGTACTGGTTTTTTCTACTATAATATGGCCAAGAAACGCGCTTAGTCAACACTTTACCTTCTATTTTATCAATTTATTAAGTTGAATTAAATCTTTAGTCTAGTATTTTATAGATTTTCATGGATTTTATACTTTTCTTTTAGATTTTATAGATTTTAAATTAGTATTTTGTAGAGTAGGCTTTTCTGGGTGGTGATTGGTCTACTTCATTGTTTGAATTGTATATCGGTGGTTCTTCTCTAAATTATATTTATATACATATATTATTTATTATAAAATTCAATTTAGTATTACTAAATTGAATATTCCTGTATGTTTGTAATTTTACATTTCCTAATATTGTGATATATATATATATATATATATATATATATATATATATATATATATATATATATATATATATATATAAAGCAAGCTTCTTTCAGTTTCCGTTTACCAAACTCACTCTAATCTATATATGTTTGTGTGTTTGTTCCACCACGATCGCTTGACAACCGCTGTTAGTGTGTTTACGTCCCGGTAACTTAGCGGTTCGACAAAAGAGACCGATAGAATATGTACTAAGCTTACAAAGAATAAGTCCTGGTGTCGATTTGTTCGACTAAAGGCGTTGCTCCAGCATGGCCGCAGTCATATGACTGAAGCCAATGAAATAATATATATATATATGTGTGTGTGTGTGTGTGTGTGTGTGTGTATACCACACACACACACACACACACACACACACACATACATATACACGTATATTCATGCACATACAACGTTGCTGTCACTAGTAAACGAGTTATGACTTCGTAACATGTATTATAGTTTCGCTGTTTTAGCTGTTCACCCAGTCATGAGCAGATATGGACACGCCCTCCGCCTTGGTACTTTTGTAACAGTGGAACACCCTAGTTGTGAAAACTATAGAGAAAGAGAACTGCACCAGTATTCGGCTGTTATATATTTTCAGTGGAGTATGTAGAAGTATTAAAATAATTACCTTGCTCAAGAAGAAAGCGCTGTACCTAGTCCAGGAATAGAACCCTCAACTTTATGATTATAAGGCCAATATCCTAGCCATCAAGCCATCATACAGGCAAACACATATGCACGCACTTATATACGAATGCAGTTATATCTATAGATATTTATGATATTAAAATCATTTCCATCAAGTTCGTCGTAGCTATAAGCAACAGGACAAGTTAGAGAGTTAAAGCCGACAATTGAAATAGCGACATGAAATAAATTGATCTTTCGCTCAAAATTGTGGCCATATTTAGGATAGCTTTTACAGTTAGAATTATATTAGACTAGGAATGCATCGAATATATATAAAGAAGAAATAATTGGATAAAATCCACGTTCATACTAAGTATAAGTACACATCTTACAACAATACAATGTTCTCTCACTATCTCTCTGTCTCTCTCTCTGTATGTATGTATGAATGCATGTATGCATGTATTTATGTATATATACATACACACATACAAACATATATATATATATATATATATATATATATATATATATATATATATATATATATATATATATATATGTATATATATATATATATATGCATATATACACATGTATACACACATACATATATATAAACACATGTATATGTATGTATATATTGTATGTTTGCATGTATGTATGTATGTATGTATGTATGTATGTATTAACCCACTGTCTGTAACATATGAGCGAAACTATTTTATCTTCATGGCAATTGTGAGAATATTCACGCTGCGCATAAAAATTGCTGTTATAAAAACGTTATTGAAATATACATAAATGATGTTCTCTTCTGACCTGCCATCAGCTTCTAGAATCATATAAAATTTTGTTAATGTTTTTCTTACAAAGCAAGCGTTCACGTTGGTAAGAATAGTCGAGTGCAGAACTAAATATAAATTTCTGGTAATAGTTATTGCAGTAGTTTAACCCCGAGTCAATCTTGATCGAGTGGTTCTATGGTCAAAGACATTTCAGCCAGCAGTGTCTTAACAATATTCTCTGCTTCGTCCCTCTAGGTAAAACAAGCACCGACGACTACAGTATATATTTACTCTAAACTAGTTACAGAGTACATCAAGTACATCGATTAGCTCTTCACACGGTACTAGTTCTAGCCGTGACCATCCGCTTTCTTTTTGTATATCTAAAGCTACGTTTTCTAATATATTATGTATACTGAGAGAGATTGTGGTTGTTGTTTCTGGCAGGTGAAGTAGTCATGTACAGTTTCTTTTTCGATATTGGCTTCAAATGTGGGCGCAACACTAGAGATTTCGGGCCAAGGTGTGAATCGATAACATCTACTCCAGCGCAGAACTTATTTCATCGTCCCCGAAAGGATGAAAGGCAAAGTCGACCTCAGCGAAATTTGAACTTAAAACGTAAAGGCGGACGAAGTGCCGCTAAGCATTTTTTCCGGCGTGGTAACGATTCCACCTGCTCGTCGCCTTGTTGCATTTGTATATTAGCTTAGATTTTGTTCAGTTGTTCATTGAAGAAATCTATGAACACAATGTTCCATCCATAACTGTCGCATAATTTCTAATGTTATTCAAGTATGGTCTGAAGATTTTCTTGCTATTTCTAGTGCGACGTAGATGCCTTTTCGTCGGTTCGTATTAGATTAACGCATATAATAATTGTAGCTTCCGTTCAAAGCCTCGTATTCTTCTTCTCTATTCAGTATTCTAAAGTTGATAATTAAGTGTTAGTTATATTTTGACGTAAATGTAACTAGTTTTATTTTGACATAGATGATTACAAACTTGTCACGTAGTCTCAAAATATTAAATTAATATTTGACAAAATAAAGCTGAATAGCGTACTAAATGTATTAAATATTTTATAGCATTTCATCACTATACACAGACTTGGTCTTCTATATGTTGACCTTTCACTTTGCTGCAATTTCATCTAATATTTTTTTTTCATAGCTTAGTGACAAAAGGAACGGTATCCATGTGAGTTATTGCTCGGCCTCTGAGACATTCAATCTATCAGACAGACATTAACAGTATTATATATATATATATATATATATATATATATATATACACACACACATAAAATACTTTAATCCAAAATGGCGTCGTGACCTCACTGCCTCGTTGTCGCAATTATTTTTCTGTGATGAGTAATTACCGCATTTTATGAGCGACTCACACGGACTCTGTTAACAAATGTATCAGTCAGAACGCAGTGCCATCCTGGATTCGCAAATTCATGCCGAAGATAACTAAATTGTTTATTCTTGAGGTAATAAGGAGTTACTTCGAACGTCAATTTGGCTTGCTAGAAGAAAGAATCAATTAATCTCCCTTATATCAATATCGTCTTAAATTGGAAAGGTGCATTAGATACTGTAGTTCTGGATATACGTTTAAATAAATCACGAATTTAGGCATAGTACTGCTCTATCATGGTTGACTTGGTGTCAAGCAATAATAACAATAATAGCAACAACAACAACAACAACAACAACAACAACAACAACAACAACAACTACTACTACTACTACTACTACTACTACTACTACTACTACTACTACTACTACTACTGTTACTGCTGCTGCTGCTTCTGGTTGTGAAACTAATTACTAAAAATAAATTCTAGGTAAAAAAGTTTGAGGATTTAACTATCAAGTTTAACAATTCAAGTTGATACATCACTTCCTCGTTGAATTTGCATGATCTCCAGTCTATATTGCGTTCAGCACAAAATGAAATGAAAGTATTTAGTTCTAGTTTAGTTTTGTTATCAGGAGGATGTGAGGAAAAATTTACGGGAAGTGACTGTTTTGTCCCTTGTGATGTTTTCAAGCACAAATTTTGTTGTCTAACATAGAAAGACAACAGGGTAGCACCGTTAGTAGGAGAGATTGAGAAGGTGAAAAAGGAGGGTGAAATAGTGTATCTGAATAAATCAGGGGAAGCTACGTTAAGTAAAGAGGGATTAATAGAAGTCAAAAGGATTTATGAACAAGACAAAGTGTAAAACTAAAAAATTGAACGAATGAAAAAGTGTGAAAGGGTGAAATTTTAATAGATTACATAAACTTTAAAAATTCCTCGAAAAAATGCAAAAATTACCAAAAGATTCTCAGAGAATTCTGAAAGAATTTCGGAAAAAGTATGAAGGCTTCATACTCATAAAGTTATAAAGCTTCAAAGTGTTAAAGTTTAACGGTTTAAAGATAGATAGACAGATAGCAGATAGACAGGACCTACAAGTGGCGTGTGATCTGTGCATAGCCTTGTTGCTAGTGGAAGATACGTAGCCTGGTGGGGACTGGTGAGGATAAGGTGTAGGTGTATCGCATTAAAGTTAGTTGTATATGGTTATTTGTGGAGTGAAATGAAGAAAACTGAAACCACATTGCCGTCTTGACTTGTCTAGAAATGTCTTAATCAGTGCACGCACTCATCACAAAAAATTGAAATACGAATAAAATTTACTCGGACTTGTTACTTCTTGTTGAACTGATGTCTCTAACTAATCTTAAATGTTAATTAATGGATCTCTTAAGTGCTTTACATTTTCTCTGTATTTGCTATTTTTCAACACATCTTGCTTTCATTCATTACGCAACTATCAATGCATTCAATTAGTTAAATGTTAAATTAGAATTTTAATTTTTTACTTCAGAAATTTACTCTAAGCGGCCATTATCCCTTGTTGTATGGAAATACCATAATATATATTTTTTTTTATCTAACCGTTATGTTGAGAGCTTTTGGCAAAATTACAGCAAAACGTGAATTTGATACTCTGCAAAAGCTATTTTACTTCGCATAAGATGACAATACTCCTGGGAAAAAGCATGAATGTCACAATCTCCCACATCCCAATATTCACTAAAATAGGAAGTCTTTGTGCTTTATCAAATCGAAAGTATGGTAATGGTGTCTTGGAATATGTTTTGTGTTTTGGCTGACGCTAATATACTGTGGTTATATCAGTAATAAACTTGATAAATGCATGAGCATTACAAAGTATCATACGCTATCCACAAAAACTAACTTTATTCAAAGTACATATTTGTTTTTGAAATGTTATTGAGATATAAGATAGTGTATAATGACAGAAGCAGCTAGGGCAGAAATACACCAAGCTAATGCATTTCATTATTTACTTCAATGTCTTTTTAGTTCCGTGATAAAGACCTATCCGAGCCGCATTTTGGTATGGTAGACGAAATCTGTTTCCGTGTGGTAGACAATATCTGATACCCAGTTTACAATCACCTCTTAGTTCTTGAATGCTTTTAGCGCAATATTCTGCTCAATATCACGGTACAGTTGTCGATTATTCAGTCTACACAAGCTTCATGTGGCATTAGCTTTTATACCTGTATTTATTTCACGAGGGTGGAGGCGCAATGGCCCAGTGGTTAGGTCAGCGGACTCGCGGTCATAGGATCGCAGTTTCGATTCCCAGACCGGGCGTTTTGAGTGTTTATTGAGCGAAAACACCTTAAACTCCACGAGGCTCCGGCAGGGGGTGGTGGCAAACCCTACTGTACTCTTCCACCACAACTTTCTCTCACTCTTACTTCCTGTTTCTGTTGTGCCTGTAATTCAAAGGGGTCAGCCTTGTCACACTGTGTCACACTGAATATCCCCGAGAACTACGTTAAGGGTACACGTGTCTGTGGTGTGCTCAGCCACTTGCACGTTAATTTCACGAGCAGGCTGTTCCGTTGATCGCATCAACTGGAACCCTCGACGTCGTAAGCGACGGAGTGAAAACAACTACAATTTCACGAGGATGTGTCTTCCGGTTAAGCACCCAATATTTCTTCTCTGGAGAAAAGACATTTCAAGTTGTGAGTTAACGAAACTCTTTAAGTGTGCCTATCTGGAATGAAGACAGTACTGTTGGTGCTCTACACATACAGTTTTCTTAATTCTAGTATATTTGTCTTTTGTTGCTGAAGGAATGGTTTTGTTTTGTATTTTGCTGGTTTTGCGAGAGGACGAATGAATGAATAAGGCTAGCATGACTATTGTGTGGCTTGACATTGTCATGGGTTCGTCGTAGAGTGAAAATTTTCGTAAGAAGGACCAGGAAAGGAAGGACTAGGAAAAGTGCTTAATACATACGCAGGTGGATGGGAGGGGAATGAAACAACATAGAAATGGTGTGAGAAAGAGAATGTTCGTAACATTGATTCATACTGGGTTTATTGGATTATCTTCAAACGTTTGACGGGTTATTTCCCGCTATGGATCTAATCAATTGAAGTAAACGTAGAGATATCCAATAAAAATAATTATATTCAACATGCTGAGAATCATCACAAAATCTTTCACGCTTCTTAATTGGCTACGTTACTAAGGATTTCTGAATGAAGTGAGACTTCAAAGTTCACCACGATCAAGTTATTCTCTCTCTCTCTCTCCCTCTCTCTCTCTCTCTCTCTCTCTCTCTCTCTCTCTCTCTCTCTCTCTCTCTCTCTATATATATATATATATATATATATATATATATATATAGGTTCTTAACAAAACATACTTTCCAATTCATTGCATCAATATGAAACTCCTCATATTTTTCTACATCATTCCCTCCCTTTTCTTTACTCTCTTTCCTTTTCCTTCTTCTCTCAGTCTCCGATTTTCTTTATCTTGATAGCACTACAACAAACCTTCCCCATCACAACACCAGTACAAGTCTAATACCAAAAATTATATTTCAGAACTTTGAGTACTACAGCCCCTTTAAATAATGAACGGTACTAATTGCATAGAGAATGAAGAAAGGGAAAAGTTCAGTTAAATTAGTACATGGGAAAATTATCAAAATCAGAACAGGTAGAGAGAAAAAGAAAATATCACTATAAAAAATGATAGAGAAAATAACAAAAAAAAAAAGAAAAAACAAGCTACAGCGATGAAAGGGTTTAGATGAGCAAAAATAATTGGTTGAAGCAATACACGGCAAATGTGAGAACAGAGATTGCGATAAGATTGGAAACTGTCAAAACATTAACAACAGCAAGAATAAGATTTAAAAAAAAAGAAGAGTAAAAATATAAAAGTAATGTTTAATACTAGAAAATTAGAAAGAAAAATAAAACTGCAACAAGAAAAATGCGAAATAAAATGAAGACTAAATGGCATATCCCATCAATAACGTGATTAATAAAAAAATATCACAAGAATGTTTATTACTAAAAATTTTGTTTTGTTTTGTTTGTGTTTATATCATTTGTGTTTTCGTTTAAAGGATCTGTTAATATCTCAAAACTAAGAAAAAATTCATGTGAATTTGGTTTTTGCGGTGCAGCAATTGGATTAAATGGCGTGAAAGACAGGCAGCGATGTATATGCGTTAAAATGAATACGCTAACGTTTAGAATTATGTATAGACGCACGTCAGTTTGCAATATAAATAGCTACTAAATGATATTACGCTTCCAACCGTGTAATATCTATAAGCGTATCAAAGATAATATTTCCCTTGCCATAAAATCCATAACAACATTACATCAAGGGATCAAGTTTGAGATGCTTGCCTTGCACAATCATTATTATTATTATTATTATTATTATTATTATTATTATTATTATTATTATTATAGTTATCACTGTTGTTATTGTTGCTGTTATTACTACTACTACTACTACTACTACTACTACTACTACTACTACTACTACTACTACTACTACTACTACTATTATTATTATTATTATTATTATTATTATTTCATTTTCGAAATTATTTCATGGGATTGTTTTTATCGATCAGATTCAAAGCAAAGCGGAAAAATAATGTGAAATATGAGATTTCAATCTGTTGAATTCAATAACTTATGAAATGCATTATTTTTCATGATTTTTTTTCTAACAAGAAAAGAAAAAAAAAAGAATATTAAAATTTTGTCACGTTATTTTGCAATGCAAGAGAGCAAGTATTAACAACAGCAGCAGCTACAACGGCGGTAAAATACACATAACAATTGGCAACACAACATTCCCAACAGTCTGGAAATATTCTTCAGCATGCACGCAATATTTTCTCTATTCTGCATACTGTTTATGCATTTCCAATTTTAATCGGCTGGGACTTCAGTGCATCAATCTATTTAAAATGTTTTTCTGTTATTTTGAGTTGTTGCCCTTGTCTTTGTTCTTATTACTATTTCTTTTTTTAGTCAGGAGGTAAGGCTGTGTTTATCACCATTTCCGCGGATTCTGTGACTGGAAAGAGAGAGAGGGTAAAAGGACGGTATCTTCAAATCGGAAGTCTGGCCCGAATATTTGCAACAGAGTTGCTTCTGTTAAAGATACCCAAGGTAGCAGGTGACGGTGTTAAACCAGGCGGCGGATTAAGTATACTACTAGGACACAATTTCTACTCAGAATTAATTTCGTAATTCAACCGGCCTGCGTTCTTAAAGTTCCACCAATCCAAAGTCCTGAACTGGTACTTCTTAAGCAACCATGAAAGGGCGAAAGGTGAAGTTAACCTCGGTCCGATTTGAATTCAGACCTCAGTGAGTCGGAACACGCAGAAGAAGTAATTTTATCCGACGTTCTACCGATTCAAGCCTAGTTAGGTTGATTTCAACATCGTCCACTATTTAAATACAATTCTGGTACGGATACAGTCTTGAGTAATTAAAGTGAACTTGTTGGCCCCATCAAGTCTGTTAGCGTTTACTTTGCTGTTTAATATAGATTTAGAATATTTGAAGAAGCAGGAATTAACATTAACTTAAAAAATGAAAATACTGATTTCGAAGCTACAGAATTTGTAGAGGAAAGCAGAAAAGGATCAATCTTTTCATCGATTTCATTAACTACAAGACAGTACGACTATTCATTTTATTAACCTCGATAGATAAATTAGTAGTTTCACCTATGATGATGTAAAATCTAAAAATGTACAGAAACATTACAAAATACTGCTATCCATCCACTGTTCTCGTGGTATTATCCCAAATAGCGCTACAATCATCACATATTAAAAACAAAAGCGACAAATAACAATGACAACATCAACTGTTATAGTGTTTCTAATATAGGCACAGGGCTCGAAATTTCGAGGGAAGGGACAAATCGATTACATCGATCCCAGTGTTCAACTGGTACTAATTTTATCAACTTCAAAAGAAGGCAAAGTCGACTTTGGCAATATTTGAACTCAAAACGCACAAACAGAAGAAATGCTGCTAAGCATTTTGTTCTGCGAGCTAACAATTCTGCCAGCGGGATGCCTTTAACATTGATTTCAAACTTTGGCGCAAAGTCAACCCGTTCCAGAGAAAGGGCTTGTCGATTGCGTCTCCCCTAGTACTCAACTGGTGCTTATTTTATCGACCCGAAAAGAAAAAAAAATGAAAGGCAAAGTCGACATCGGTAGAATTTGATCAATAATTAAATTAGCATTAACCTTGTATCGCAAATTTTATCCTGGATAAAAAATCTGTCTTCGGGAAATAAATTCTACACACTTTTGAGCTTTTCTTATACTTAAGAAATTCAATTTAAATCCCACCAAAGTCAGTTTTGTTTTTTGTTTTTTGTTTTTTTCGGAATAGATAAAATGAAGTACCAGTCCTAACCGGTGTGTTAATGGAGTTCTTATAACGTCGGTCGGGTTGCATTGCAATATTAATTCCGTCTGTAAGGTAACGAGTTGGCAGAGTTGTTACCACGCCGAGCAGAATGCTAAGGGGTATTTCGTCTGTCTTTAGGTTCTGAGTTCAAATTCCGTCCAGGTCGACTTTGCCTTTCTTTCATCCTTTTGGGGTCGATAAAACTGGTACCAGTTGAGGACTGGGATGGATGTAATCGACTTACCCGCTCTCCCGAAATTTCTTGTGTCAAAATTTGAAACCAATATTAATTCTTTTTGCTTCCAAATTGAAAATCTTTGGAGTTCAAACACTAAAGCGCTGGACTAAATGTTTTGTTAGATTTATATTTTGACGTTCAGCATTCTGAATTAAAATTACACCGGATTAATAAAATTTTACATTAATCAAATACCATACATCTGTTTATTATATAAGAAATAACGAATAAAAGAGTGGTGATGATTGAAGTAGCAGAGCACTTGACTGGCAGCATTCCTTTGTTGATTAATTTTCTGTATGAGGTTTTATTTCAAATACTGCTGAGTTTAAGATTTTCTTTCGTTTCTCTGGTTACAATAAAAAATTTGTACCAATTGTATACGCCTACCAAGTGACTTGTAGTTAAGGTAGCACTCATATCACCCATATATTATAGAGCCTCATCTTTTGGTAGTCAGTAGTAAAATGACTTAATATACTTTTCAGCTTTCCATAAGTCGTATCTACTTAATCAATTCACGAAGGATTTCATGTTTGTTACTGTCGTCCTCAATCGGTCGATCTATTGTTGCATACATTTCTGTTCTTGCTGGTTTGTTTTGCATTTATCGATGTTCTCTATTTGATATTAAATCCGTATCCGTAATCCCGTTATAATTCCACCATTGATACAGTATCATCAACAACTCATTACAGTTGTGCGTCATTCAGCCACGTAATGCCGATTTGTTAGAGCGTTCACTTTTTCATCACATGATTAACCATGCTAGAGTAGAGACAAGGTAGCAAAACAAAGCCTTGTTTACCGACATTTCTATAGCCTTGATCGAATCTCTGTCGTGTATAAAGTTTTAATGCGTTTAACAATTTTGTTAGATACTTTATATCATATGACTATCTTTCACGAGGCATCTCCTTCACACTGTCAGAACCTAAACTTCATTATACGAAACACATATTACATTACTTCAAGGTTGTCACGTTCCGATATTTCAACCGCTTCTATCCAATACAACTGTTTACAACAAATGAGTACATAAAACAATTACGTAAACGATACAGCAATAAACGGTTACAGGAGAAACAATGAAATCAGCCACAAACATACAAAGTCGATTGCATAATAATGTTCATCTCTCTAAAAGCATAATTACTTTGAGCTTCGTCAATAACGAAAAGGTTCGCAAACTGATAAAATACTAAGACGCCGCATTAAGTGATTTGTTATATTTAATTTTGACACGCGACGTTCCAAGTTCAAGTTTCCCCTGATTGATAAAATAGTGATTTAACGAAATGGAATATATCCATTCTTCGTAAAGGAAATTATTAAAATACAGAAATAAAGGCAGTTGTTGATGGCTGAAACAAAAGAGAATTTGGTTAAAGACATTACTTTAGTTGGCTTTTATCTCTATCAGTTTCTATTTCAGATACCGCTGCGTTAAAAATTGCATTACGCCCCTCCAGAGTCAATAAAATATGTACAATAATATTTATGGTCGAATTTAGTCGAAAGAATTCTAACTAGATACGTAACTAAAATAAAAAAAAGAAGAAAACAATTTCGATAACTTAGAAAAGCAGAAGACATCGAGGTCAACTATGGCTTTCATCCTTCCAGGGTCGATACAACGAATACCTGTCAAAAACTGAGGTCGATGTAATCGACTAATCCCTTCACTGATCTTAAAAAATTGATGGCCTTGTGCCAAAATTTGAAACAATTAGTAAAATACTCGTAAAGAGGACGTTTTTGATGACTTAAGAGCAGAACCGAATTATCTGCTACGAGAAATTCGATTCAAAATATTTCTGGGATTGAATTCCGTGCTGATCATCTATGTTTTCGTTTCTATATCGATCAATGATTTATATTCTGTTTGTTTTAGGAAAACAGAAAAAGAAAACAGAAAAGAAAAGAAGCAACATCAGATGAAATTGCTGTGAACATGAAATAAGATAGAAGCTGCAACGTGGTCGGTTGACGAATTAAATTACAGTAGCGAAATCTCCTTTAAATTGCATCTACTATCTAGACAAAAGACACGTTGTACAATATATGAGCTGATATAGAAAATACGGGACGGACTTGACAAGAACTTATTTTAACATATGTCTGTAAAAATATAGCTTAACTATGCTGAACAACAATAACATTGATAAAAAAAATTCGTTCTTACCAAGACAACACAAGCTGCATGTATTGGCGAAAAGAAATTAAGAATAGCATTCATTCGTTGCTAATCCTAACAATATAGTCTGTAGAAATATGAAGGAACTATTAGCAACTGG
The DNA here is from genome assembly GCF_046866305.1 of Octopus bimaculoides. Classification (NCBI taxonomy): domain Eukaryota; kingdom Metazoa; phylum Mollusca; class Cephalopoda; order Octopoda; family Octopodidae; genus Octopus; species Octopus bimaculoides. The sequence goes on along the minus strand of NC_142932.1, from coordinate 7,886,144 downwards.
GAATCGAAAGAGCGGCTCTGACTTGGCTCGCCGGTGGACTTGAATATCGATGAATTTACAAACTCTTCTGCGTCATATTGCAGCTATGCATCATATTTCAAAATGACAGATTTGGATCTTGTTTTAGCAATTCAGCTGCAGCAAATTTAGATTCCTGAAAATTATGCACATCAAAAGAATGATTTATGTCTGTAATGGCTTTGTTTGCAAATCTTCTTTGTTGCAAATATCTACGTTGCCAATATCTCCCACACATTCCTTCATTCATTTAAACTTTCCTTATTATTTCTCACACGGATTTTTACAACACGACGTTCCAGCTATGTAATACATTTATTTCATAGTCTTTCTCATCTACTGGTTCGGAGCTGGAATACCAATAAATTACAACTTAAAAGTATACGAGTTCAGGCGGATAAGAAATTCCCAGTTTCCCAATATAATTGATATTGATCTACGATAATTTAGTAAAAGGCAATAAATTATTGATTTAATTATCTAATTTTTAATGTAAGGGAATGGTGTTGCCAATATATGTTTTGGACATATAATTTATAATCGCCTGATTTATATCAAATCTGATAATTGGAATGGTTTTCCTACTTGATGCCGTAAAAGTCTCTTACAACAGGTAGCATTTAAATATAATTCATGTGTGCTGTTTCTATTCTGGTATTGTTATAACTTTAAAAATGATTGCCTTGTACTGATACAATTAACACAAGTAAATCAGTTAGCCTCGGTGGTAAGGTATATATGGTGATAACTAATATTCAAATATTGCAGCTCAGATATGTACTGTTGTATTAATTATTTAATGCTATATAATATTGTTGACACATTTCTCAATATTGTCTTCATATCGATACTCTAGATACTTATTATTTCAATGTCAGCAATGTTAATGAAGGATTGTTTTCGGTTTTAGTTCTTATCAAAGGTTTAGGTCATCATCGCCAACCTTTTCCTTGTAAAAGTAAAATATATATGAAACTCTATTTAGAGATGTTAAATGATCTTACAAATAATGTTCCATTGTTACATATATGTATATATATATCTTAATATAAGTTGGAATAAACAGACTCTTTATAACCAAATCACAACAATTGTTTCTGCGCATTGGTGAGTTTTCATATTATTCATACTATTATTTAAATATTATATAAGCATTATCCAGAAATAGCTCTCAAAGCCATTCACCTGACGAGGTGCAAGTACACAACTATTGCTGGATTATGCTTATGTAATATCTAAATAATATGTATAGTATGCAAATTCAGCGCACCACCGCCCTCCCTCCTTCCACACACCAATCCCTTAACCGAACCCGTTTTTGGCCTCGCCCTGCATCACGGATCCACACACTCGCGACTCTGCCTGGAACAGCGTTACATTTTCAATCTACGAATACAAATTTCTTTCGAACTCAACACGTCCACCTCCTCTTAACGACTGTCTCTACAGACGCCTTAAAAAAAAAAGTAACTTTTTATTTTATTTTATTTTATCTTATTTTATCCTCTCTTACACCCACTTAATTTTTCACAATGTCACCGATTTTTTCGATTTTTTATCGTTTTCTTTCCGTCGTATTGTTTAACCTTTTGATTGCATTAATTTTTTAATAATTGTATTAATTTCTATTTTATCCCTTTAATTTTAATTGTTTTATTTATTATTTTTTTCATGCATCTGTTATTTTTGTAATTTTTATTCATTTTTTAATTTTTACATCTTCCCCCTTTTGATCGATCTTATATTATATTTTATTTCATTTCTGTATGCATGCACGATACATACACGTACATATACACACACACGCGCAAATACACGTACACGCGCTCACACACGAACACACATATACCTTCCACACACACCACACATGCATGTACATACATACACACACATACATGCACACACACATGCACATACGCACATACACACGCACACACGCGCATACACGCACACACACACGCACACAGGAACGCACATATACCTCTATACACATAACTCCACGCACGCACTGACATACACACACGCATATACATACAAAGACGCACAAATATACATACACGCATATACACACACACACACACATATACACGCACGCGCACACACATGAATGTACACATCACATATACCTTGCACACACACACACGCACGTACACACACATGAATGCACATATACCTCACATATACCTCCCCCACACACATAACACACACACACATAACACGCGCATACATGCACATACACAACACACACACGCATACACACGCGCGCGCGCATACACGCTCAAGAACGCGCATATACCTCCACACACACAACCCCTTCATACACTCAGACATATACACACGCACACACATACACACACGCATATACACATATACACACGCACACACACATATACACGCCCACATACACAAACACAAACAGACACATATACACACGCACACACATACACACACACACGCACACGCACATGAACGCACACATATCTCCCACACACACAAAACAGACTCATACATACACGCAGATAATTACACATACATGGGCATATACACACACGCACACACACGCACGCACATGCACACACACACACACACACACACACACAGAGGAACGTAGATATAACTCCACACACACAACCCCCACATAACCACGCGCACACACATACATACACACACGCACATACACACGCGCACATGCACACACACACTCACACACGCACACAAACAGATGCGTGTACACACTTCACAAAAAGTACTTACACACAACATATATATACACGCACACGCATACATACACACGCTCACATACTTCAAACTCCCAGTCAAACGCTTTTCTACAGACCATTCCTCTACGCACATGTCAAGAGACACACTACTACACAAAGAACTACCACTCCTGCTGAATTCTTCCTACAACATTAAGAGACACACAGTTCACTCACACATACACATATAAACAGCCAACACCACACAAATTCCACACACACACACACATACACACAGACCTCTGGGCACGCACATACCCACACATACACTACTTTTCTTGTACTCTCCCGTTTTAGAGAGAACTTTTTCTTCACCCATTCCCTTCCGGTCATTTCAAAATGTAATCACATGTGCATCGTTGACGATTTTCTTCCTCCCTGTTCCTTTTCTATTTGACTTTCCTCTGTTTCTGAAGAAGAGCGTTGCTCGAAACCCTAAACCACCTTTCTTTCCTTCCATGAGCGTCTGCTAATACTTTACATGCACCACGCCCTCGCGTTGTTTTTTTTTAGTGTTTGTTCTTCGTTTTTTTGGATTTACCATATACATATACATAGTCAAGATAAATGGTGTTACATGGTTGTGAAAAGGAGGAAGACTATAAACCAGATTAGTAACATCTCCGTCAATGATTTGACTATTTCACCTGTATCTGACGAGGAATGTAACAAGTATTTAGGGGTGGAGGAAAATATATCTTACAATAGAACCTGTAACAAAACATGTCACTAAAGAATATTACAGCTGAATAAAGGAAATTTGCACCTGAGAACTCCCTACATTTAATAAAACAGTGGCCCAAAACGTGTTCGTAGTGCAAATACTCATACCAACATCTATTTGAAACGTGCTAGATACATAAAGACCGGAAAACGTGCTAGATACATAAAGACCGGAAAAGGCATCTTATTATCTTGCGACCAATAGAAGAAAATGAAAATGCTGAACGAATAAAAGAAATGACTGGCATAAAGTGTGCGTGTGCGCGTGTGTGTGTATAATATACATGTATATATACATGTATGTTGGCTTGGCGATAACTATATATATATATATATATATATATATATATATATATATATATATATATATATATATATATATATATATATATATATATATAACTATATATATATATATATATATATATATATATACACACACACACACACACACACACACACACACACACACACATATATATATATATATATATATATATATATAAGTATACATATATATTATACATACATACACACATACACACACATACACTTTATTATAGTCATTTCTTTTATTCGTTGAGCATTTTCATTTTCTTCTATTAGTAATTGGTCGCAAGATAACAAGTTGCATCTTCCAGTCTTTAGGTATAGGTATATATATATATATATATATATATATATATATATATATATATATATATATATATATATATATATATATATATATACATGATAGTCTCTCCCGTCGAAGGTTCGACAATTTCTTACCGAACACCCACACAGATGATTTGTTTATAGTGATCAAATGTTTGTGTAGACATAAGCTTACTCCCTCCATCAGATCGACATTTCCTGCAAAGGTGCAGATGTCAGATGTCGAAATGATCACAAAGCAACGTGAAATGAAGTGCTTTGTTCAAGCACACGACGCAACGCCCGATCTGGGAATCGAACCCACGATCTCGCAACACCCTAACCACTAAGCCATGGGCCTATATACATATCTGAAAAAAACAAAAAAAAAAAAACTGACGCGACTGTCACAGCTGAAATTTTCTGTTCAAAAGTCTGTTTGATTAAGGGCTAACTATAGGGGGTTCCTATAAGGTTGTTATCCACCCCTGATTGGAACTCTCCCGTATGACATGTACGCATGCTCAGTGACTTGCTTTAACAGTTGCAATCAGCTGAATGCACATTGCCAGTGACCTTTGACATAATTACCCACACTCTGTGGTCAGGATTCTTTTTTTGGTTTGATGTCGGTATTGAAGGGATTACCGGACAATACAGTGAGAGCAGCTTTCACTCACATCGTGGTATTCGATGCTGTGTACGTGTCTGTCGTGGTAAAATATGCCACTCCTTAACTGTTGCTTTGCTTTCATCCGTAGCACGAGATAATTATGTCATTATCTGTGAAATTCGGCAACTTACAAAGATCTTTAGATCAGGCAATACTTCACCGAGAGGAGATATAAGCTTCTGCTTATTCCGTCTGAAGTATCGTCCGATACTTCAGACTTATCGTCCGATAAATTTACTTTGTTGACATTCTTCATCGACAGAATTTTTATTCCTTTCAACCTTTCAGTCAAGTCCGCCTTTCTTCCAGTAACATACTGTCCATAAAATCTTAAATATTTCACAGTAAGTACTTCGATAGCTGAATCATCAAGCTGTTTTATATCCATGATAAGACGTAAAACAATAACAATGGCGTGGGTAGCCTCCGGAAGTTTAATTATCTACATGGAGCGCCGCCTAGCCAAGGGAGATAACCTACTTATAGGAAAGCCCTATAGCTAAAC
>NC_142932.1:7868330-7875830 GCF_046866305.1 Octopus bimaculoides | reverse complement strand
ACCCTCTTTTACCAATGCTTTTAAATATTAGGAGAAACGTGACAATCACTTATTCAGGGTAGGTATCTTTCAGTTCCAGGGTGGCTAAAAGCTCACTATTTTCTCATTTGGAATGTATTTATTTCGATGTTGAGTAAGAAGAATAAATATGAATATTTGTATATATATAGGTGCTGGAGTGGCTGTGTGGTAAGTAGCTTGCTTACCAACCACATGGTTCCGGGTTCATTCCCACTGCGTGGCACATTTGGAAAGTGTCTTCTATTATAACCTCGGGCCGATCAAGTCCTGTGAGTGGATTTAGTAGACGGAAACAGAAAGAAGCCCGTCGTATATATACCGATAGAGTAAATACTAGGCTTACAAAGAATAAGTCCTGGGGTCGATTTGCTTGACTAAATGTGGTACTCCAGCATGGCCGCAGTCAAATTACAGAAACAAGTAAAAGAATAAAAGTATAAAAGAATGTATGTATTTAAGCTTGTATGTATGCATGTATGTATTTGTATATATATATATGTATGTATGTATATGTATGTAATTATGTATTTGCATATATGTATATTTATGTATGTGTATATGTGTGTATATATGTATGCTTTTATATATTTGCATATATGTGTATGTATGTATATATATGCATGTATGTCTATGTATATATGTATGTATTTGTGTGTAAGTATTTTTACGTGTATCACTTTCTGTGTACAATTATGTACACATCTTTCTGTTTATCAATTAATGGCTGCGAGGAAACCATAGGATGCTGTATGCTAATGAATGTGATTACATAACGTATGTTGTCTTTAATTCATTAATTTCTATATATGTATGTATGTATGTATGTATCCATCTATCTATCTATCACTGTGTCTGTCTACATACAGCTATAACATTGTGAAATTATAATTCTTAAATCTAAGAGGAAGAAGTTAGTGGGTACGTTGGTGTAATGGTAGCACACTTATCGCGAATATAGAGAGATGTGGGTTCGAGTCATATGCGAACGTAAAACTCACTTTCTGCCGCCTAGACTATTTTCTTTAGCCAATACACGGTGATCGCGTATAAGCTTTAAGATTATAAAATATTATTAATATATATATAGTGAGTGCGCGTGTGTGAAGCAGTATGTAAACTAGAAGCCCCTGTCCTCTATAATTACTGGATTTCTTGAGTACATAAGTACACAAACAGCTCTGTGGCTTATCTCTTAGGGATTGGTCAAATTTTGTAGAGACCACTGATGAGAGGCCAGTAAGGTTCGAAAATGATTGAGGCTCTCCATAATGCTTATCAATGTATGGAGTTAAATTTGGCTTGTTGATCATTCGATCACGTTGGCTTTAATATTTTACATCACACCTTGATACTGCTTGAACTCAGAAGATCGTTGAACATTTATCCTATACCAGACGATGGTACAGATGATGTATTGAATTGTTTTTAATGTCCATGCAGTACGTGAGCTCACTCCTTCCATCAAATAGGCATTGCCTGTACGTATGGAATCTGTATGAATACATGTGACGTATGGCACCGTATGTCATATGTCAGATGTCGAAGTGATCGCAGAGCAACACGAGGTAAAGTTTTACTGAAGAACACAATTCACAGCACGGACTGGGAATCGACACCACGAACTCGTGATCATGAGTGCAATACCTTTACCACTACTACTCACTCTCCTACATACATAAATACATACATACATGCATACGTACAAACATACATACATTTCATACATACACACATACATACATATATACATGACATACATTACATACATATACGCATACATATATTGCATACATAAACCCACATAAAGTTAATACATGCATACCCACATACGCACACATGCATACATACATACATACATACATACATAAATACATAAATACATACATACATACATACATACATACATAGTCTGAATTAGCTTGTGTATTCAGAATAAGCAATCAATCGGCAAATTCATACGTTACAAATACAATCTGTAAGTGGAACAGTAAAAATATGCAAGACGTTTTCAAGTTTAGAATGTGCCATTGTTTTTGTTTTTACATTCCAACGATGGATCTTTGTACCGTTTTTCTAGAGACCAACTCCGTCTTCAAAGAAAGAATTTGAACAGCTAAAAACCGAATATAACCATACATATTGTGCATGTCGTCTACTATGTAAACACTTTACTTTTCTTTATGGAGAGATAATATTTTGCAGAATGTATATCGACTAAATATGTTTCATTATTGATTTATCATGCATTTTATGAACAGTAATATGATGTATTTACACAACGAGAGGTAGTGAATCCTTTACACAGTTTCTTATGAGTAACTTAACATACACACGAACTCGGTAAACTATATGTATCTTGTCAATTTTTTTTTCCGAAGTATAACTATGACAGCACCAAAAAGTGACATGTAACCTTATTTTGCAAATAAGGCAATTGGGATCAGAACCCTGTGACAATGAACAGATCATTTTGAACTTCAGTAACACCCTCTATCATTCAGTTTCTCTGAATTTGGTTTGCTCAGTTACAATGATAACCATCGTTATATATACATACCGACCTCATAAGAATGCAAATATAACAGAGAGCATTACGGTTTTGTCTAACTGTGCATATAGTTTGCTGATCCTTCAATTGCCTTCATCTCCAGGCAATCACCCGTTGGGAGAAAGAAAAGTTCGATTCCTTATAGAGGACTTCTCTCGGTAATGGACAAGCATGCCGTTCACTATTTTTCTCATTAATAAAACTGATACGCCACAGTACACACGCACACACATACAAACACACACACGCACACACACAAGCACACACACTCACACTCACACAGGCGCACGCACACACACATATTTATATGTTGTATATATGTATATATGCATATACATACACACACACATATATATATATGTATGTACGTATATATACATACACACACACACACATATATATATATATGTATATACACACTTGTATATATATATATAAATTCATATATATATATATATGGTTATATGTATATATATATGTATATATATATGGGAGAATAGACAAAAAATAACAACAGACGAGGACAGGTGGTGTAAATAACAAAAGTATATATTAGTATGACGCTCGGGAATACGGAAAGTCTTTGACGTTTCGAGCTACGCTCTTCAACAGAAAGAATACGGAGACAAGGAGAAAAACACGGAGAAAAAAAATTGAATAGTGTTCAGTCAACGGTCAATCATAATAATGGCCGATCATAACAATGACTGACCGGAAGTGAGAAATTCTTATTTCAGGAGAGCTAAGAAAGGGGGAGATAACAAACGGTGATCGGGAACGAGGGGCTGTGTGTGGGAGGTAGACTGCTGGTGATCTTGACGTATGTAGTGTGAAAATGGGGGAAGGGAGAAAGGAAGAAAGTAGTTGGTCAGTTGTAGTGTGTGCGTGGTGTGATGCGAGGGTATTGGTGTGGTGTGCGTGGTGTGATGCAAGGGTATTGGTGTGGTGTGATGTGAGGGTGTTGGGAGGTGGGGAAGGCATGGGTGGAGTGTGGGGTAGAGGTAGGGGTATGTGGGTAGGGTGGGGTATGTGGGTAGGGGTGGGTGGTGGGTGTAAGGAATTGGATGGGGTGGAGTGGGAAGGTAGAGTAGGAGTGTGTTGGGGTGTGGTGGGATGAGCTTATGAGGGGTGTTGACGAGGAGGGAGAAGGGGAAGGTGGATGTAAGAGAGGGGGAAGATGGGTATGGGAGGGGAGAGGAAGAGAGGAGAGAGGGTGGGTATAAGAGAGGGAAGGGGGATTGAGAGAGGGGGAAGGTGGGTATGGGGGGAGAAAGAGAGGAAGAGAAAGAGAGTGAGAGAGAGGGAAGAGGGGTATGGGGGGGAAGAAGAAAGGAAGAGAAAGAGAGTGAGAGAGAGGGGAAGAGAGTGAGAGAGTAAGGGTGAGAGAGTAAGAGAGTAAGAGTGTAGAGAGTAAGGGTGAGAGAGTAAGAGAGTAAGAGTGTAGAGAGTAGGAGAGTAAGAGTGTAGAGAGTAAGAGTGAGAGAGGGGGGGGTACGGGAGAGGGGGGGGAAGTACGAGAGAAGAGAGTGAGAGAGAGTAAGAGAGAGGAGAGAAAGAGTAGGGGTGAAGAGAAGTGGGAGTGGAGAGAAGTATGAAGAGAGGTACAAAGAAGTAGGAGTCGGAGCAGGAGGTGGGGGAGGGGAGAGATGGGTGGTAGGAGGGAGGGTGGGGGAGAGAGACAGGAGGAGGGGGTTAGATGAAGAGTGGAGGGGAGTTGAGCCCATGTGGCGCAAAGGAGCGAAGATAGAAGATTAATCCCTGTTCACGGCGCAAACGGGAGTCCGGATGGCCCCTGTGCATGGACAATCCAAACACCGACAGGTGTTGCCGCAAGGAGTGGCCGGCAGAACGGAAGTGGCGTGACACCGGGGTGTCATTGCCGACGTTGATATCTCGGAGGTGTTCCGCGAATCGGTCGGCCAGGCGCCGCCCCGTTTGTCCGATGTACAGGGATTGGCAGAGAGAGCAGGAGAGGCAATATATGATGTTGGTAGACGTGCAGGTGAAGGAGTCGGTGATGCGATAGGGTCGGTGATGGGTGCTGGTGAGGAGGGTGGTGTTGGAGAGGTAAGGGCAAGTGCGGCAGCGTGGACGGGAGCAGGGGAAAGAGCCAGGTTGGGAGGTTGGGTTGGGGAAGAAGCTGTGGACCAAGAGGTCCCGTAGGTTGTGGGCTCGTTTGAAGGAGGGGAGGGGTCGATTAGGGAAGATGTGGGAGACATATATATATATATATATATATATATATATATATATATATATATATATATATATATATATATATATATATACTTTTAAATAAAGCATATTACTCTACCTCTGGTATTTGAGTACTCTTTTTTCCACCTTGTTGCACATTTCATGTGCTTACTCCGGTATATATATATATATATATATATATATATATATATATATGCATATGTATATATGGTTATATGTATACACACAGACACACGCACATATATATCTACATAATTGTATGTATCTGTTTTGATAAAGATACATACAATATTCTACGCAAATACATTCATATATATGCATATATTTTCCTTATTATTTGCCCTTAAACAGTTGATTGCTACTCCATACACACACAGAAAGCTACATACATACAAACACACACACACACTTACGCATACACAAACACACTCGCATATACATACGTATGTATATTAAATATATTGTGCATTGACTAATAGATACAGTCTCTTGGACGAATAACAATGGAGATCGTGCGGAAGTATGTAAGCAAAGTACACGCGCGCATGTGCGCACAGATATAGTCTGTTAAAGTTGACAGTCTTTCCACTATCTCGATTTTCTCGGTAAAGGGGCAATTTTAAAGTGGTGTAGCATCTAATCACTTATAAAATTCATGTCTGCCTTGATATGCCATCTCTTAATCTTTTATGTGCAATAACATAACCACATGTTTACTCCAGTGGACGTATTGAATAGATATTGCTTTTTTAATGTATTCGAACAATTGTTTGCACATACATGTAATACACACACACACACGCACACACACACACACAAACACTCTCTCTCTCTCTCTCTCTCTCTCTCTCTCTCTCTCTCTCTCTCTCTCTCTCTCTCTCTCTCTCTCTCTCTCTCTCTCACACACACATACACACAAACGCACTCACACACACACACACAAGCATACAAATAGGTGTGTTGATGCAAACAGGAAAACAGAATTCAAAATATGAGTATATTTTATTAATATAAGCAGAAGCGACAAATTGACTCCAGGTACGAGAGTTTTATAAGTTTGGCAGTTGAGCGCCAACGCATGAGACTCTCGGACCTTGAGTCAATCTGTTACTTCTGCTAATATCACCGACTCCTCCACCTACACTTCTTCCAATGTCATCTACTGCTTCTCCTGCTCTCTCTCTGCCCTACTCTATACATCGAGCAAACGGGACGCCGCTTGGCTGACCCGTTCGCGGAACACCTCCGAGACATCTGACTCAGCAATGACACCCTGGTCTTGCGACATTTCCGCTCTACCGGTCACCCTTTGCAACACCTGACTGTGTTCAGATTGTCCTTGCACAGGGGCCACCCGGACTCCCGTTTGCACCGTGAACAGGGATTAATCTTCTCTCTTCACTCCTTTGCGCCACATGGCCTTATTTCTCCTCCCCTATCCTCTCTCCCTCTCACACCTACTTCCTCCCAACCACCTCTCTTCTCTTGCTCCGACTCCTACTTCTCTTCTCCTTCTCTCTTCTCTTCACTCCTACCCACCTTCTCCCTTCCCCCTTTCCCTTTATCGTCACCTCTCCCTTGTAACCCCACCCCAAACAATCCAACCCTACATTCACTATCCATCCCTTACACCCACTTCCGCCCACCCAACGTCTACCCACCTCCAGCCTACCCACATACCCCACCTCTATCCCCACCCTCAGCCTAATCCACAACCCACCCTTGCTTTCCCACTCTTGCCTCCCCCACATCCAAGCACAATACATCACCATACCACACAACACCACCACTCATATATATATATATATATATATATATATATATATATATATATATACGTTCATAAATATATTCATGCATGGAATTTTTGATTTACATAAAAATATTAGATCTCTCAGTAAGCAAGAGCAAATACAATTTTCAGTTCCAAAGATATAGAAAATATTTCGGTCTTTCATTAGGCTGCAAAAGCCTGTCTATGTCCAAGACTGGCTACAAGTTTAGCAAAAACATCCATTACGGCTGTCTAGATGCCATCAGTGTCTATTCCAGACACACAAACACCCCCCGCCCCACACACATATGCGTGTGTGTGTGTGTGCGTGTGTGTGTGTGTGTGTGTGTGTGTGCATGCATGTGTACTTATATGTGTGTGTGTATATATGCACACGTTCGTACACACAGGCATAAAAAAGCATCTCTCCATATATATATATGTGTATATATATATATATATATATATATATATATATATATATATATATATATATATATATATATATATATATATTTATATATATACACATACATACATACACACATACATACACACACACACACACACACACACACACACATATATATATATATATATATATATATATATATATATACATACTAGAGTTCTACGGAAAGTAATGCAAGAGTCGGCATAGTTTTTATATTAACTGACATCAGTATCAGTTTCAGAGAAAGGAGAAAGAGAGAGAGAGAGAGAGAGAGAGAGAGAGAGAGAGAGAGAGAGAGAGAGAGAGAGAGAGAGAGACAGAGAGAGACAGAGAGAGAGAGAGAGAGTGGGAGAGTGAGAGAGAGAGAGTGAGAGAGAGAGAGATGGGTCTGAAAGGAAGACTGAAAGTGAAAGAAAGATTAAATGGCATTGAAGGAGGGTGTAAAATAGGGACTTCGATGGTATACAAACGTGTTTTAGAACTTTT